>NW_018128158.1:226697-232904 GCF_001952655.1 Monopterus albus
TAACTGTTATATGGAAGGCCCCAATGGGGTCACTTCCTCTCACATCCACTCTTATGGGATACAGGCCGCTATCAGATACTTTGGCGTCCTTCAGAGTTATGAGAAGGGGATTACAGCTATTAGATGTACAGTCCCGAGGATCGCTATAGCCCTTAACTATGGTTAGACGATTTTTCTGTGGAGAAGTGGGATAGTACCCACAGTCAAGGGGTCCGGTGTTAGCCACTACAAAGTTCCATGTGGGACAGCATAGGATATTACTCCTACCCCTACCCACAGGCCTATAAAGATTGTGGTCCTCAGCCTGAGCACATATGTACTTGTCCTCCCTAATGCACTGTTTTGGGTCTGTCACATTGCATAAGGTTACACAGGTCCACTATGGTATCGCCCTCTCTGCCCTCTATCACAAGCACCGGGTCATGAATGGCAAAGTACCTTTTCTCTCTTAACTTTGTCACTACTTGTGGCACTTCAGCACAGAGCCAGGAAAGTAATAAGACTACAACTATTCCTATAGTTGATATAATTAAGATGCCGGTGCGCGTGGTCCTGTTTCTGGTTATACTCTCAGGTCTAACCTTTACAGGTGGGGTTTGTCCAAACAGTCCCCAGCTGATCCTGCTCTATCTGTCCCTGCATTATTTTAGGTCACACCCTATGCTCCTATTGGCCGTTGGTTTCTTCACTGATTTTGAGACGACTCTTCCTTATTGGAAAAAGCCCCCTTTGTAATCAGACTTATTGCCTTCAGGGAGCAGTGGTGTGTAGCTAGCTGTCCACCTATTTTATGAGGATAAAGATTTTACCAGCTTGCAGTGGGACAGATGAATCCAGGATGTCCTCTCAGCTATCTTGACTGCTGTAGGTGTGGTGAGCAGTACCTGGTATGGACCTTCCCACCTTGGACTGGACCAGTTCTTTCTTTTAATCACTTTCAGTAGCACCCAGTCTCCAGGTTTCACAGTTTCAATCTGTGGCTCCACTGGTTCCCCTGGAACAGAATTAGCACAAAAAAATCTCCTTGTATGTTAGCATTTTTGCCATATAATCTGCCAGTGTTTGTTCAGCCTCTTCATCTGAATGATGTAAGGTTTCAGCTGTGGAAAGATGTAAGGTCTGCCATACATTAACTCAAAGGGTGTTAACCCACCTGTGGGGGTTACATGCATGTTTAAGAGTACTAATGGCAGGCAACAAATCCAATTCTTTCCAGTTTCTTCCATGGATTTCCTTAGTTTCACTTTAAGAATGCCATTATGTCTTTCCACTAACCCTGCAGATTGTGAATGGTATACACAATGATGTTTCAGATCTACAGTATTGTTCAAAATAATAGCAGTATAATTTGACTAACCAGAATAATCCAGGTTTTTAGTATATTTTTTATTGCTACATGGCAAACAAGTTACCAGTAGGTGCAGTAGATTCTCAGAAAGCAAACAAGACCCAGCATTCATAATATGCACGCTCTTAAGGCTGTGCAATTGGGCAATTAGTTGAAAGGGGTGTGTTCAAAAAAATAGCAGTGTCTGCCGTTGACTGTACAAACACAAAACTATGTTGTACAAACGTTTTTGTTTCTAGGATTTAGCAATCCTGTGAATCACTAAACTAATATTTAGTTGTATGACCACAGTTTTTTATAACTGCTTCACATCTGTGTGGCATGGAGTCAACCAACTTGTGGCACCTTTCAGCTGTTATTACACTCCATGATTCTTTAACAACATTCCACAATTCATTTACATTTCTTGGTTTTGCTTCAGAAACAGCATTTTTGATATCACCCCACAAGTTCTCGATTGGATTAAGGTCCGGGGATTGGGCTGGCCACTCCATAACATTAATTTTGTTGGTTTGGAACCAAGACTTTGCTCGTTTACTAGTGTGTTTGGGGTCATTGTCTTGTTGAAACAACCATTTCAAGGGCATGTCCTCTTCAGCATAAGGCAACATGACCTCTTCAAGTATTTTGACATATGCAAACTGATCCATGATCCCTGGTATGCGATAAATAGGCCCAACACCATAGTAGGAGAAACATGCCCATATCATGATGCTTGCACCACCATGCTTCACTGTCTTCACTGTGTACTGTGGCTTGAATTCAGAGTTTGGGGGTCGTCTCACAAACTGTCTGTAGCCCTTGGACCCAAAAAGAACAATTTTACTCTCATCAGTCCACAAAATGTTCCTCCATTTCTCTTTAGGCCAGTTGATTTGTTCTTTGGCAAATTGTAACCTCTTCTGCACGTGCCTTTTTTTTAACAGAGGGACTTTGCGGGGGATTCTTGAAAATAGATTAGCTTCACACAGACGTCTTCTAACTGTCACAGTACTTACAGGTAACTCCAGACTGTCTTTGATCATCCTGGAGCTGATCATTGGCTGGGCCTTTGCCATTCTGGTTATTCTTCGATCCATTTTGATGGTTGTCTTCCGTTTTCTTCCACGTCTCTCTGGTTTTGCTCTCCATTTTAAGGCATTGGAGATCATTTTAGCTGAACAGCCTATAATTTTTTGCACCTCTTTATAGGAAACAAAAACGTTTGTACAACATAGTTTTGTGTTTGTACAGTCAACGGCAGACACTGCTATTTTTTTTTTAACAAACCCCTTTCAACTAATTGCCCAATTGCACAGCCTTAAGAGCGTGCATATCATGAATGCTGGGTCTTGTTTGCTTTCTGAGAATCTACTGCACCTACTGGTAACTTGTTTGCCATGTAGCAATAAAAAATATACTAAAAACCTGGATTATTCTAGTTAGTCACATTGTACTGCTATTATTTTGAACAATACTGTATGTGCAGCATTTGAGCTAAAAATGATATTACACTGTTTACAAAGTGAGTTCCATTGTCACTATATATTTTTTCAGGTTTGTTGTTATACCTGCTTGATCAATCAACCTGCATGTCTGTGCGTTGTTCTGTGTGCAGCATATTGCATGTGGGGTGAGTGGGTCGCGGGTCTTTTGCAACAATATTTTGTGGGTCGCGGGCTGAAAACTTTGGGAAACCATGCTGTACATAGACAAATGATTCAGAAGTCAATGAATGAAAAACCACATAGGGACTTATGCATACAGAACATTAAAAAGCTGCAAGAAGCAGCTGCTCCATCACAAAAACAGGGCAAAGAGAGGTTGGCAAAAGTCTGCGCAGACACCAAATTTAATTTTAGTCCTCATGAAGTCCTGACAGGAAGGAAAATGCCCTGTCCTTTCACCGTTGCCCCTACAGATTTCTCACAAGCATTAGTACAACATGAGGCCTTGTGTGAATATGTATGAACACTGAATAACACTGTGATGAGCATCTCTCAACAGATGACACCAAAGAACAGGACACCGCTGTACCTGTCACAGCAGTGGGAAGCTGGGTTTACAGAAAAATCACCAAACTCAACTGGTTTTCCCCTAGGTGGAAGGGACCATACAAGGTAGCAGAGATAACCACACATTGTGTGAAGGTAGCAGTGATAATCACACATTGTGTGAAGGTGTGGTTAACAGAGAACAGACCAGAGTAACTGGATCCACAGAACTCATGGTGCACCGGCACCTGACCCGACCGACAGGGCCCTGACTGAGGTTCAGACTGACTTGAGAACCTCTCAGACTACTAACTCTGACCTAACACAACCAGTACTAACTCTAACCTAACTTAACCAGAACAACAAGCAGTTATATCTATTTTATCAGTAAAGATTTGTAAATTACACCTGGGATGCTTTTAAAGACATTGCAGAAAAATTAGGCCCCACCACTTTAATGGCATAGCAAAACAGAATGGCTCTAGATATGTCATTAGCTAAGGAAGGAGGAGTGTGTAAGATGATAGGCATTCATTGTTGTACCTTCATCCCTAATAATACTGCACCAGATGAAAGCATCACCAAGGCCTTAGAGGATCTGACTGCTTTATCTGAAGAATTGGCTGAACATTCTGGCATTAATGATCCCTTCTCTGATTTACTATCACATTGGTTTGGAAAATTGTGTGACCTAGTCACTTGTGGTTTAGTGTCTGTAGTTTTATTTGCAGCCATTCTAGTTCTCTGCGGCTGTTGTTGCATCCCCTGTATTAAACAATTGTGTACCAAATGCATTACTAGAGCCATAGATTCAAAATATTCTACACCTCCTCCATATAAACTCTCTCAGTTTGTTACGTGTGAGTGTTCATTGATTAGCTGCTGCCTGAAAATCACAACACACACACAAACACACACCTGGTTTAGATCACATTTCAGCAAGCAGATGCGGGCAGGGGTTGACCTGCTCGCGCCAAATAGCCAATAGGATTACGAAGCATGAAATGTTGTACCTCTGTACAGGGCGGACTCAGTCCGAGAAGATAAATGTAACGAGAAAACATAACTCGTGATTCAGAGAACGGATTTCCTGCGTCAGCTCTGTCTCTCTGATCCCATCGCTGTATGACTTCAACTGTGCCCAGACTTTGAGTAAACGTCTTGTTGATTTTATACAGTCCTCTCCTGTCTTCACTTCTTGTGCTTCCAATAAAATAATTGTTTTTTTCTAACACTCTTGATCTGAATAAAAGTCAAAGGTATTGAATCCTGTTTTCAGCTGGCTCAAGGTGGGGTGGTGGCAGGTTGAGCAATCGTTTGTTCCTCTTTTCCCTTTAGACCAAGACTCAAGCTTTCAAAAGGGGAAAAAGAATTAATAAACAGAAAAATCAAAACTCATCAGGAAAACCTCATCCTCTTCTGGTGCAATCTTCAAAACTCTCAAAGAAAAAAAAACAGGAAAATTTCAGATAGACAATGTTCTTCTTGGTCAAATCTTCTGTAACTCAGGAAACTAAAGACATGAAAATGTCTAACATAACAGTCTTCTTTTGATCCAAATCTTCTGTAACTCAGGAAACATAAAGACATGAAAATGTCTAAAACAACGGTCTTCTTTTGGTCCAAATCTTGTTTCTTCTGAGAAATACAGAGACAATCAAATGAGCAACATTGATCCTCTTCTGCTCCACTCCTCTTTCTTCAAACAAGTCATCTTCACCCACAGGCCGGGGTGGATTGTGGCATTCTGTTAAAATTCTTCATTTCTTCATCAATCATCTTTTAAGCAGGAATTCAATTTTCTTTTGCTGAACTGTGAAGCTTTGTGACTGTTCCATTGTCCCACGCCGACATCCATTTCACCCTCACAAGCTGGAACAGCCTGCGGGGGAGCACCCTTCGAGAGGGTCTCTCTCTCTGACGCCGACATCCATTTCACCCTCACAGGCCAGGGACCTGCAGGGGAGCACCCCCAGAGGGGGTTCCATCGCTGGTCCAATGTCGGCTAAGCTCATTAGCTCATGTGTGTGTATTTCCCCTCTTCACAGACTGCCTCTTCACAGTCCTCGGTCTTCTGGAAGTCAGTCAACCGGACAGAGCCCCTGGCTGCAACCATGAAAGAACTCTTGTTCCTCTTTTTGCCCAGGTTTTTAAAGGATTCCGGTCAGTAGACTTTATCCTCTCATCCAACCAGATGCCGCAGTTTATAGTTAATACCTTATTTGGCGTGCAAAGTCATCCATCCATCCGTCCATTTTCTTCCACTTATCCGGGACCGGGTCGCGGGGGCAGCAGTCTAAGCAAAGATGCCCAGACTTCCCTCTCTCCAGACACTTCCTCCAGCTCCTCCGAGGAAATGCCGAGGCGTTCCCAGGCCAGCCGAGAGACATAGTCCCTCCAGCGTGTCCTGGGTCTTCCCTAGGGCCTCCTCCCGGTGGGACATGCTCGGAACACCTCCCTAGGAAGGCGCCCAGGAGGCATCCGAAACAGATGCCCGAGCCACCTCAGCTGGCTCCCCTCGATGTGGAGGAGCAGCGGTTCTACTCTGAGCTCCTCCCGGGTGACCAAGCTCCTCACCCTATCTCTAAGGGTGCGCCCGGCCGCCCTGCGAAACAAGCTCATTTTGGCCGCCTGTATACGGGATCTTGCCCTTTCGGTCATGACCCAAAGTTCATGACCATAGGTGAGAGTTGGAATGTAGATCGACCAGTAAATTGAAAGCTTCACCTTGCAGCTCAGCTCCTTCTTCAGCATGACGGACCGGTACATCGACTGCATTACTGCAGAAGCTGCACCGATCTGCCTGTCAATTTCCCGTTCCATCCTTCCCTCACTCGTGAACAAGACCCCAAGATACTTGAACTCCTCCACTTGAGGCAGGAACTC
>NW_018128158.1:236304-241809 GCF_001952655.1 Monopterus albus
AATATGTAATAGAACAGTATGTACTTCATATATAGATATTATTTGTAATAGTTATGTAAGGCTGAGCTAAGTGCTTACGGAAGCCTGATCTGTTTCTTGCTCAAGCAAGAATATCTTGGGCTGTGTCCCCCTTGTTTAACCTATGGGTCAACATCCCGAGTGACTTCCTCCTTAGATGGGTAATGGATAGCTGCAGCCTTATGTGAACTGTTCGTGTGCTCTGCTCTGGTCAGGTTTAGAAAAAGGAAATGTGCGCTAGGTCAATGCGACCTAGAAGTTCATGTACTGGACATTTTTAGACAATGCTCGGAAGAAGGTGTGTGCGGGTAGCTGGCATGAGACTGCGTCTCATGCTCAGGCCATGGAAGGCTGTGTAAGTGCGAGAAGATAAAAGGCTAGGATAGCTGGGTTAGAAACGAAGAAGAGAAGAAGAGAGGATGACAATGCTACTGTGAAAAGTGTTCCCGGGACCCATGCCTGGGTGGGGAAACAAACTCAGGACTATGAACTCTGACGGTACCTTGTGACCAACAACAACTGACTAGACTGACTGGCGCTTTTGACAGTCTTCTTATTTAATACTTTAGCTATCACATTGCAGGAGGAGTGACTCTGGTCTCCGTTCTCTGTTCCCTATCAGATTATCTTTTCACTACTACTCTGTTCAGAATAATTGTAATATTAAATGATCCTTTAAATTGGGATGATTTGTCTGAATTAATTTAGTCTGCATCACACTCTAGCCACGACAATGTAAAATCACTTCTCATCATTCTTTCCATTACAATCATTTCATATTTTATTCTTACACATTCACTAATGGTTATTTCAAACAAAACACACACATAAATCATCTTATGATTATCCTTACTTATTAAAAGCTTAAATTTCTAAGCATTCTGCCATAGCATTTTAATCATATTTCTCTCTCCTCCAGCCTCTCTTGCCTTTTCCTCTGTTTCCCCTTCAGGTCCAGTTTGGCCCATCCTTCTTCTCCCACCATGTATTCTGCACTCTCCCACTCCTTTCTAGTTTCCAACTCCTTTTCCCATTCTCTCCCTTTTCTTCTTCCTTCTTCCTTCTCTTCCTCCTTTTTCTCAACCTCAAACTCCTCTTTCCACTCATCCACCACCAGATATTCTGCATTTTCTTCAATTTCTTTCTGGCAGATGTCTGCTGGTTCCATAGGGCCAGGTGTGATAGGGGAGTACAATCTTTGCATCCAGTCCACATCCTCTTCTTCCTGCACTGAGACATTCTCTGTCCCTGGTGCAGCTCTTTCTAGCTCAGGCATCTCATTCTCATCCTCCTCTGGCTTGTATGTCATATGCTGGCATTCTTCATTATTTAGTGGCCATTCCCACATTTCTAGTAGCCATTCCTGCAAAGAAACAATTTGTATCCTGCAGCTCTTCTTGTAAAGTTATTTCTGATACTGGGTACACAATCTGTAAAGTAATTTCTGAAGCCAGGTCATCAAAGGTCGGTGCTATTTCAGTGGCCTGCACTTCCTGTACACCTCCCTGCGGTTCCTGTGGGAACTCTGGCTAGAAAGAAACACTTGGTTCAATAGCCTCCTGCAGCTCTTGTGGGAATTCTGTGGGACCCGTCTTTACAGGTTTTCCAACAAAGGTCACTCTCACAGGAAGGAGGATTCATGGACTCAGGCAGTGGGGTGGAAGGACATTGGCAAAGAGGAAAGGAAGAGGAGTTGTGGGACCCAGGAACAGGGCTTGAAGGAAATGGCTGACTGGTACATTCAAGAGAGTCACTGGAGGACAGGTTTTTCTCATCATTTCTAAGTGGAACATCTGGGCATGAAGTCATTTCCAGTGGGAGGATGAAAACCACAGGACAAATCATCTGACTTTTTAAGCTCATGTCAGAAACTGCGCGCGTAATGCGGCCGAAAAGTATTTAGGTGAACTCAATTAAATGGCCAGACGAGGAAGTGTAAAACAAAACCGTCTCTTTAATAAGAGAACTAACAATAACAAAAACCCATACAAGACACAGTGCAAACACAAAAACTCACGGTCGGTATCGGTCCCAGGTCAGAGCCAGCAAACACGTACATCCAGGGGAATCCAAAGTGCGTAGTCCGAAGGGAAAGTCCGATACACCAATACACATAAGCAGTCCGAGATAAGAGGGCAAGGCAGAACAGAGTAATCCAATGAAACAGTCCGAGTCAGAAACACAAATAAACATAAAACAATCTGGCAGCGTCCTTGTGGGAGGACGCTGCCTAAATAGAGGTGTAAACAGGTGCTCATAACAACGAAGCAGGTGAAACTAATGTGAGTGATGAAGAACGTAAAAAAGACCGAAACTAAGGTGAAACAAAAACAGGAAGTAATGTCAAAATAAAAGCCGGACAGGAAGCAGTGGACCCGAATCATGACAGCTCAAGGGGCTCCTCCTCCTCCATCCTGGAGGAGGAGCTTTTAATAAGTAAGGATAATCATAAGATGATTTATGTGTGTGTTTTGTTTGAAATAACCATTAGTGCCACTTGTTCACAGGCTCCTCAAACTGTTCCTCACTAATAGGGGGACAATGGTAGTCTATAATAAAATATGAAAGTTCCAAATTGCAAACTAAAACCCAATTTCAGTCTAAATAATAACATTATTGGGTGTTACACAAAAGCCGTAAAAACTATAGCATAATGCTCAAATAAAATTTTTAGAAAACTGAATAGGATATGATTATGTGAGCTTTCTTTTAGAAAATCACAAATAATATTAACACTGCAGAATAACAGGTCATAGTTAAAGGTGGTGTACTGGACTACATTATATTCAGAGGTGTTCCTAATATTGTGACCCTCTCATGTATGTCAGTGGGCAGGACAAAAACATGGAGTCACTTCTAAATATAATGTAGTCCAGTACGACACCACCTTTAACTACGAACTCAATAATGAACACATCATTAAACTTCATCAAGTTTTGAATAAGATAAATTAATAAACTAGAGACCTACCTTTTACTCACCACATGCCTCTTGCTACTGCTGCACTTCCTACTTCCTGTGTACAGAGGAAGTCCAGGTTTTCACCTACATGCAAGACCTAATCTATGGATTAAAATTTCGAAGGTAGATTAAATTTGGATTTTTTTTCTACTTCCTGTGACAAAGGAAGTCACATTTTTAATTTGCAACATGAAACAAAAAGTTACTTTAACCTACAAGTGAATGATTAGCCTTCCCTTAGTTATGCTGCTATAGGCCTAGGCTGCTGGTGGGCTCCATGATGCTCTGAGTTTCTCTCCTCCCCTCTCCTCTCCTCTCTCTCTATGCATCTATATGCCACCATTACACATCACTAACTTTGTGTCTCCTCTCCCCCATAGTGTGTTCTCTCTCTCTCCCTGTACTTCTCTACAGGTTGCCCTGGCTCTGGAGCTTTATGCTTCTGATGAGAAGTCACTGGCCACATCAACTTGACCAGTGTTTGATTGTTTGTTGTTGTTTGTTGTGTCTTTGTTAGGATTGGATTTCAGGAGTCAAAGTTATTTTTCCAAATATGGAAGTAGAGAGACCCTAAACATAAGGTAAGCAGAAAACCTTTTCTAATCCACAGAGAATTTCTGCACATTGGATAATCTAAATTTCAAAGTGTCTGCTTGAAGACAACATCTGATCTGTCAAATTTATTATTCTGCTAAACATAGTGGAATGAAAATTATACTATTGGGTTTTTTTATTAATGTTTGACTGTATTGAATCTGGTTACATGTTGAGTTCACAAGCACATATTTCTCACGTGAGGTAAAGTCAATAAGTGTCCTAGTCCTTTGCGTTTTGGCCTCATAAAAGACTTAAAATTCTTGGTGAATGACCTTCTAAGGTTGTCTTCTAAATTGTTAAGTGTAAATAGTATTGTGGAGCATCACCAATCTACTGCCAGTATATTCGTTTTAAGAATATGTAGTGGGTTACTGACGAAGAGACGTTCATATAAGGAGCATGCTGTAATTTGCTGACGAGAAATTGCAGCCGAGAGACGCTCTTATAGTGAACATCAGCAGCTGCTGACGGGGGCTGTCTGACGAAGAGACGCTCACAGTGTGCATTTGGTATGCCACAGTTTTAATAAAATCCCTTAATAGAATCCTTTTCCCCGGGTGAAACCTGACAATTGATATTATGTCCGGTCAATCTTTTGGCCCGAGATATTATGTGTTCCCAAAATGTGTCACTACTTTTAGCTCCACAACATGTAGATATCACTTTCCTGGACGGGACTGTACAGCATTGTGCAACACCCAGACATGCATTGAGCCAAATGGTACAGACAACTGCAGAGCCAGACTCTGCCATGCCTGAAGATGGAGCTGAAGTTTGGTGGGGTTTAATAACCGACTTTGTCCACACTCAACTGTACACATCTTTTTCTCAGTGGCTCCCATGGATCTTGATTATGCGCATGAATTCAGATCCTGTAGACTCACCACACTGCACCTTTAATTACAAACTGGAAGGTGATGATAATTATGATGCATTGTGGGAAGGAGTGATCCAACAACATCACACATCCGGAGACTTTCCCAGTGTTTCTGTCTCCAATATTTATGTCGGCCCGAAAGGAGTAGCGGCTGCCATCTCCTTGCCAGAAACTCTGCAACATTTGTATGCATTACAAGACACTTCTGCTCCTCCTGTCACTCTGAAAGTGTCAAATGGAGGAGAAGCCAAAAAACCTAGGCCCTATGATTAAGCGGTGCCAGGCAGCCTCAGATTGGCAGGCTACTCCAAAAAGTATCTTGAGTATTCACCATCTTTGAAAGTTTATAAAATCACTCATTCATCTTATCTTACAATGGAGCCTGAGAAGCACTATCTGACACCCTCACATGGTCAAGAACATACTGACCACCCCGGTACTCATGATCTCTTGTCCAGGCTCCCAGATTTCCTGTGGTCAAACAGCCCTATGGATGTAGGGCTCATTAACATCCCACTGGTGCATATTCCTCTCAAGCCAGGAACAGTACCCATTTATAGGGCTCAATATCCTCTCAAGCCAGACCAAGTTAGTGGCATTTCTAGAACTATAGAGGGACTGCTTCAGGGAGGGATCCTTATTCCCACCCGCTCTCCATGGAGCACCCCTATCAATCCAGTGCCAAAGTTCGGCAAACCAGACTATCGCATGGTACATGACCTGAGACCGGTCAACAAAGTAGTTGTTCCTACTAACTATGACATGCCCAACCCATACACAATGCTCAATACCATCACTCCATTCCACTGTTTCTTTTCCTGACTTGACCTGGCCAACGCCTTTTTCTGCGTGCCATTGCATCCTGACTCACAGCAAATGTTTGCTTTCACATATCAAGATGTTGAGTTCACGTATTCCAGGCTCCCGCAGGGTTTCCTGGACTCGCCATCTATCTTTAACCATGTTCTTAAGGAACAATTGCAAACTCTAACTCTGCCCCCACAGGTTTCTCTCCTACAGTATGTAGATGACATTCTGATAGCAGCTCCTGA
>NW_018128158.1:243053-243731 GCF_001952655.1 Monopterus albus
CAGCGGAATCGCCCTTCCCACTGAAAATAATGAAAGTGGTGCTGCCACAACCGGCTACAACGTGACAAATGTAAATAACCTAATGGCTCAAATGCCTATGGAGGATAAGCCACATAGGGACCTATGCGTGCAGAATATCAAGGAGCTGCAGGCAGCAGCGGGTCCCCCGCGCCATCAGAAAAACAAGCATGGAAAGATAGGGGGGCCTCCAAGGACGAGACAGGCCTTTGGAGAAACCATGAAGGGAAAATAGTAGCTCTGGCTGGACTACTGAACTTGTTGTGTCAGGAGGCGCATAGTAGAGGTCACTGTGCTACCTCAAAGGTCACAGCCCTTATTTCCCAACATTGGTGGCATCCTTATCTCAAAGATATTACTCGATACTTTGTACAGAGTTGTGAAATATTTAATCAGTGTAATCCAAAAACATCGCTGAAAGCAGGCCTGGGCAGTTTCCCTGTCCCAGACGCCCCATGGAAGACAGTAGTGATAAATTTCACTGACATGGGGGCTGATCACAGAGTTGAAGGTAAAAGATACCTCCTGGTATGTGTAGATACTTTTTCCCGGTGGGTGGAAGCCACACCCACCGCAACTGAAAAAGCTAAAGAAGTGGTCAAATGGCTCTCTAGAGAGCTAATACCTAGAAATAATCAGATCTGACAACGGCTCACACTT
>NW_018128158.1:248443-250388 GCF_001952655.1 Monopterus albus
AGTTTTTCACGTTATGCGTTTTTTGATTTCCACGCTGACAGTCCCTGTGCTGTGGAATTCTTTACATTCGCTATTATTTTTCACCTGTCTGTCCTCATCCTCCTGCTCTCCTGGTCTCTGCCGTCAGCCCATCTACTCACCTGTTCGTCCTGGTCTTCGTCACCATCCCTGCCCTACTTTGCTGTTGTATGTACATGGACCCTGTTATGTTGTCACTTCATGTTTGTTGTTCCATTAAAACCTCCCTTCTTTTTACTAGCACCTAGGTCAGCACATTTGAGTCCAACCTCAGGTCTCCCTCACCCTCCTGGTGAGGGGGACTAACCATAACATTTTAATTTTTATCAGAGGGATTAATGACAATTTTGAGATAACGGAGGAGTTTTTGGCCATGAATCCCTAAAGGGTAAAACGCGGGGAGAGGACAGAGTGTCGGGGGTCATCGAGAGACACAAGCTACTATGGAGTGCGCTTGCCAATGTTACCACAGATGGATCGCCAAATCTGACTGGAAAAAACATTGGGCTGCTCAAAAGGCACTAGTATAAGTTACAATATACTGTATAAACAAAATTTTAACAGTTATTTGAGGTTACTTCCTGGGACAAACAATACAAAAGAAAAGTGCAATTAGTAAATATTTTATTTATTTTAAAGGAAAAGGCACCCATAAAGCAATTTAAAATGAATACAAAATTACAAGATGCTTTATTTAGTTTCATGAAAAAATACATCAGGGCAAAAGAATATTGGTTCAATGACAAGTTGAGATCAAACTGACATTGTTTTGATTGTACCTGTGAACATTTTATGCATTTTATAAAACCCCATTTTAGCATTTTTCCTTCATAATGCAGTATGGCGATCAGGTTAGGCTCATAGGAATGTGAATCGTGAGGTTTTCTTGTGTTGGTAGTGGAGTGTCTCAGTCTGCTTGGACTGTTCTGGGTAGATGTACCACATGACAACACCTGAGGGATTGATGGAGAGTACAATCTCTGTGGTGGCATTCAATCCTGTTACTGTGGAACCGGTAAACACATCATAGGCCTAAAACCAAAAAAAAAAGCATATTTAAAGCAGATGAATGCAAGGTAGGCCTAACTCACATTTGATGATTTGAGGCATATTTCACTAAATCATGTGTTTAAGAGCCCTTACATTCTTAACAGTAGTCACTAATCTTACCCGACATTAACTTTTACCAATAATTTCACACTGTAAATGTGATAAATCAAATGACAATAGAGTGAAATCTGATAAAACTGTTCCACTGGCCTTGATGTTTCATTAAATACTCTGCCCTATAAACAGTGGGCTGCGCATATTATCCAATATGTTGATAATGACAAAGAAGATAGAGAAAAAGATGAAAGGGAACTCTTATCCTTACAAGCACAGCTGACAAAAGCACAACTTAAAGAGATGAGAGATACAGTAAATAGAAATAAGGTTGCTGAGAACCAGATGCTTTCAGCGGGCACTACACAACAGTATTTAGTGCCCTCTGCCGTGGTACACAATGCACAGACACCTGTACCTGGACAGCCACCTCCCTATTCGTGGAACTCACAACCCATGAGTAGTGGCTTTCAGAGCCGTGGCAGATCACGAGCATGTGGTCATGGATCCAGGGGTTACAGGAGAAATTTTGTGAGAGATGACAGATGTCTTATTTGTAACAGAAGAGGTCACTGGGCGCGTGACTGTCCAGTGCGCTATCAGCAGGCGCAAGGACAAGCAGGACCATATCCTGCTCAGGCGACAAATGTACTACCATACACACCTCCAGCTCAACATCAGGCACCCGGATTCAACCAGATGCCCCAGCAATAGGGCTGCCGAAAGTCTATAACAGGTGACTCCCTGAGCCAAAAGAGCATGTTTCTTGAGCCCCTAGTCCATGTGACTATCAATGGTCGAGATCATTTATGTCTAATTGACT
>NW_018128158.1:258086-262163 GCF_001952655.1 Monopterus albus
GAGAAGAGTTGATGACTGTCAGCAGACAGGGTGTTTAATATTATTATTACGACGTGTATAACTGTAGCCTTAGCCATAATATGTTCTTATGTTTAAGACACGACATGTACTAGAGGTCGTGAGAATGTTTTTAGTTACACACCACTTAACTAACAGACATACACATTCACACGTTGATTTGCTTCATGTTTTGACTACTGCTAGGGCCAGCTGCAAAGCTGGTAACAGAGACGTCCCGGTTGATGTTTCTGTGTAGTATGGGGCTAGCCCAACCGAGGTGATATAATGTATAGGCCTGGTGGGCTCAGGGTCTTTCATCTTACATCTGCCTGCGTGCATGGTGGAGGTGCAAGATCCTTGAGCGTGTAATGTTAATTTTACCTGTGATCCTTTGAATAAATCAGCACTGTTTTGAAGTTACTTGGACTGTCTCATCTCAGAGTTAGCAATGGTAAGACGAACCATATCCTACATGTGTCATGGTGCAAGGACAATAATCTCAGCCTCAACACGGACAAGATGAAGGAGATGATAGTGGACATGAGGAAGGAGAGGAGATCTCATCAGCCACTGTTTATCGGGGGGCTCAAAGTGGAGAGGGTGAGCAGCTTTAAGAAATCCAGTAAAACAAAAACAAAAAAAAACAGAGGTTTGACCTGGTCTACTAAGTACATCCTGGCTTAATACATTTCACAAAAACAAAGCTGAGTTGAGGAGGTGCAGTTAGGTGAAACCAGATCTAAGGAATTCAGATGAATATACTTGAAATTCACAGCTTTCTTCAGCAAACCTTGAGTTTGATCACACATTCACTGATGCTCACATAGAAGCTGCATTCAATTTGGCTGTGCCAACAGGCCGCGTGTTGAGTACTGTAGTTAAAATGAATGAAGGCCACGCCCCCGCCGGCAAAAACAGACTCAAAGATTCAAGACTCAAAATGTTTATTGTCATGTGCACAGTGAGGAAACATGTTTCCCTGTACAATGAAATTTTTACTTTACTGTCCACAATGAATGCCAAACAATGCAAGGTGAAATATAAAGTAGATAAATAGTGCACAAAGTCTAAAGGCACTTAAAAACAGTAAGTGGAGATGAATTATGTTACATCGGAGCTGGATGTGCAATAGGCAGCAGTGAGTGTGCAATTATGCATATGCAGATGTGCATGTGCAAACTTGGAATGTAAACAGTACAGGTGGAATTACATGAAGTAATTCCTGATTATAAACTCCTCGGCTGTTTAGGAGTCTGATGGCAGTTGGAAAGAAAGAGTTGGATTTTAAATTCAGGTGTGGTCCTTCCGACTTTCAGAGTAGGAATTGGGGGCATTCAGGGGGCATTCCAGTTTAAATTTCTGGCTAGGAACTCGGACATTCTGACTTCCGACTTCAAATGAAATGCTGCATTAGGTTCCGCAGCATTTGTGGACCAATTAATCCATGAATTAACTAATCATATCAGTAGAAACATAAATACACAGGGTGGGACATACAGTGCCTTGCGAAAGTATTCGGCCCCCTTGAACTTTGCGAACTTTTGCCACATTTCAGGCTTCAAACATAAAGATATAAAACTGTAATTTTTTGTGAAGAATCAACAACAAGTGGGACACAATCATGAAGTGGAACGAAATTTATTGGATATTTCAAACGTTTTTAACAAATAAAAAACTGAATAATTGGGCGTGCAAAATTATTCAGCCCCCTTAAGTTAATACTTTGTAGCGCCACCTTTTGCTGCGATTACAGCTGTAAGTCGCTTGGGGTATGTCTCTAACAGTTTTGCACATCAAGAGACTGAAATTTTTGCCCATTCCTCCTTGCAAAACAGCTCAAGCTCAGTGAGGTTGGATGGAGAGCGTTTGTGAACAGCAGTTTTCAGTTCTTTCCACAGATTCTCAATTGGATTCAGGTCTGGACTTTGACTTGGCCATTCTAACACCTGGATATGTGTATTTGTGAACCATTCCATTGTAGATTTTGCTTTATGTTTTGGATCATTGTCTTGTTGGAAGACAAAGCTCCGTCCCAGTCTCAGGTCTTTTGCAGACTCCATCAGGTTTCCTTCCAGAATGGTCCTGTATTTGGCTCCATCCATCTTCCCATCAATTTTAACCACCTTCCCTGTCCCTGCTGAAGAAAAGCAGGCCCAAACCATGATGCTGCCACCACCATGGTTGACAGTGGGGATGGTGTGTTCAGGGTGATGAGCTGTGTTGCTTTTACGCCAAACATAACGTTTTGCATTGTTGCCAAAAAGTTCGATTTTGGTTTCATCTGACCAGAGCACCTTCTTCCACATGTTTGGTGTGTCTCCCAGGTGGCTTGTGGCAAACTTTAAACAACACTTTTTATGGATATCTTTAAGAAATGGCTTTCTTCTTGCCACTCTTCCATAAAGGCCAGATTTGTGCAGTATACGACTGATTGTTGTCCTATGGACAGAGTCTCCCACCTCAGCTGT
The DNA here is from genome assembly GCF_001952655.1 of Monopterus albus. Taxonomy (NCBI): domain Eukaryota; kingdom Metazoa; phylum Chordata; class Actinopteri; order Synbranchiformes; family Synbranchidae; genus Monopterus; species Monopterus albus. Next base: position 260,555 of record NW_018128158.1, read on the forward strand.
AGATCTCTGCAGTTCATCCAGAGTGATCATGGGCCTCTTGGCTGCATCTCTGATCAGTCTTCTCCTTGTATGAGCTGAAAGTTTAGAGGGACGGCCAGGTCTTGGTAGATTTGCAGTGGTCTGATACTCCTTCCATTTCAATATTATCGCTTGCACAGTGCTCCTTGGGATGTTTAAAGCTTGGGAAATCTTTTTGTATCCAAATCCGGCTTTAAACTTCTCCACAACAGTATCTCGGACCTGCCTGGTGTGTTCCTTGTTCTTCATGATGCTCTCTGCGCTTTAAACAGACCTCTGAGACTATCACAGTGCAGGTGCATTTATACGGAGACTTGATTACACACAGGTGGATTCTATTTATCATCATTAGTCATTTAGGTCAACATTGGATCATTCAGAGATCCTCACTGAACTTCTGGAGAGAGTTTGCTGCACTGAAAGTAAAGGGGCTGAATAATTTTGCACGCCCAATTATTCAGTTTTTTATTTGTTAAAAAAGTTTGAAATATCCAATAAATTTCGTTCCACTTCATGATTGTGTCCCACTTGTTGTTGATTCTTCACAAAAAATGACAGTTTTATATCTTTATGTTTGAAGCCTGAAATGTGGCAGAAGGTCGCAAAGTTCAAGGGGGCCGAATACTTTCGCAAGGCACTGTAGAGGGTGTACAAACCTCATAGTTGCCAGCTTCATAGTTGAGTTTAGCCAGAGAGGTGTGGTAGAGGTATGGCATATCTGTCCGTCGGCTCAAGAACACAAGCGTGCTGGCTGACTGAGACAGGGGCCTCCAGTACACCTCAATACGATTCCTCTCCTGTGGAACACACACACACACGTTATGAGGATGCTCATTGACATAATGCATTTGCTCACACCTTATTGTAACCTCAACCATCACACCTAAATGCCGAATCTCAACTCTTCCTCTAAGACCTAATTCTAACCCTAAAGCCAAGTCTTAACCCACAAACAACAAGATATTACCTTGTTCTTTGAAACACACCTATGAAGACAAAGTTCTTATTTTTCAGCATTATTTCATTTAAAGGGAGTGAGTATTCTTCATGTGATGACCATTCAGCTGAATTACAGCATACTTAATAAATCCAAGACAGACAACTGGGTATCTTGTTCATTTCACATCTATGTAGAATGTTTTTAAACTACAGCACACTGAAATTTTTTATTTTTGGTATTTTGGTACCAAAACTGTGTCTCCGGAATTTTATCCCAACACACTGTTCATGTTTAACAGCCTTCACATTAGTGTATTAATGTATTAGTTCCTAGCCTTGTTTGTATACAGTACATAATCTGATGTTCCAGTGAAGATGATGACCTGCAGCAGGCGTCTTCCCTGGATACCCAAGGGGTCCTGGTTGATGGCAATGACTACTTTATTTTGCAGGATGGCCCTTGCCCTGTTGTCCAGGTTTCGAAGATCATTTGACATGATGAGAGGTGCAGCCATTATAGCCCAGAGAGCCATCTGAGAGTGAGCCTGGTCCACACTGAGACCAAAGTTGCCAATGATGAGCTAAGGAGACATATCAGAGGTATGTGAGGCATGAAGAGACATGAAAAATGGGTCATCTCTGCTATAGGACT
>NW_018128158.1:262174-269559 GCF_001952655.1 Monopterus albus
TGTTGAGTTTCTCCCCTACTCTCTCCCCCCCTACTCCCCTAGCTCACCTACATCTACTGTATATGCTCCCATTACACATCACTAACTGTCTCTCCTCTGTCCCATAGTGTGTCCTCTCTCTCTCTCTCTGTACCTTTCTGCAAGTATCCCTGGCTCTGGAGTAGTATGTTTCTGATGACCAATCACTGGCCACATCAACCTAACCAGTATTTGTTTGTGGTTGTGTTTCTTGTGTCTTGTTGTTTTTCTTTTTTTTTTGCCTCTCCTCTATCCATTCACTCCAACCAGTCGAAGCAGAAGGCCACCCTCCAAAACTTGGGGTCTGCTGGAGATTTCTTCCATTAAAGGGACTTTTTTCCTCCCCACTGTTGCCAAATGCTTGCTCAAGGGGAATTTGTTGGGTTTTTCATCTATAATAGTAATATTAAGGTCTAGACCCTACTTTGTGTCCTGAGATGACATTTGTTGTGATTTGGCACTATACAAATAAAATTGAATTGAAAATTGAATTGAGCCTGTGTGGAGAAGCCTACAAAAAATCATCAGCTACAGGAAACCATCTCCCCTGCTGTGGAGAGATGGATGATGGTGGCCGAGGACAAGATGAGCTGAATGAGGTTTACTGCAGGTTTGAGAAGCAGAACTCTCACCCACCTCATCTTAGTCCCAAAACTAGCAGCTACCCTATAATCACCTCTCTTCCCCCGCCCCCCACCTCTGACAATCTGCGAAGAGGCTATATGAATCCTTTTTAAAAAACAAAAGACCAGGAGGGCACCAGACCCAGACATCATGACCCCCTCCTGCCTGAAAGCTTGTGCTGACCAGCTGGCTCCCTTCTTCACACAGATTCACCAGATCACTGGAGCTGTGTGAAGTCCCGTCCTGCTTCAAATGCTACACCATCATTCTTAAGAAACCCACCATCAAAGGATTCAATGAATATACTGTAGATCTGTCACCCTGACATCTGTGGTCATGAACTGCTTTGAGAAACTGGTGTTGGCCCACCTGAAGGACATAACAGGCCTGCGGTTGGACTCCGCTGCTGTTTGCCTACTCAGCAAACAGGTCAGTGGATGGTGCTGTTAACATGCCACTACATTACATCCTGCAACATCATGACTCCCCAGGGACCTATGCACAGTTTCTGTTTATTGACTTCAGCTCAGCGTTCAACACCATCATCCCAGCCACTCTCCACTCTAAACTGACTCAGCTCAATGTATCTGCCCACACGTGTCAGTAGATCACCAACTTTCTGACAAACAGGAGCCAACAGGTGAGGCTGGTATGGGAGACCAAGGGGGTTAAAGGATTAGAGTAAGTTTTATTCTCATGCTTGTAGTCTTTAGATGTATTTACATTAATTTCAGTTCTTACATTGCTATAATTTGCCTATGTCACTTATTTGCTTCTTTAATTTTCATTTATACTTATATTTTATTCAGTTGTAAGGTTTGTGTTACCTCACTGACAGTTCATTCATCAGTACTTGTTATACTTGCTCTGTAGTGGCATTTCATGGCGCCCTCCAAGGCAGATGTGTTTGCGTGTTCCACTCTCGAATACCGGCTTTTTCTTCATTTTCTCTTTTTTGTGTTTACTCTTTCTGCAGTGCACAGATGTTATGCACTGCTAACATACAATAGACAGGCATTGCTGGATATCGCCAACTGACACAGCCACTGGGAATTTACCGTTTTCATACCACTGGAGCTACAACTCATTGTTCGCTCCCACAACGACCACCATCACCCACAGGAAGCCCCGGAAGCACCAAGCATGAGCGAGCAGGCTGAAATCAGGAGAGCGACCCAGAGACGGAGATGCAAGTCAGGAGGTTTCCCAACCAGAAGCCCTGGATAAACAGGTACGCCACATGCTGCAGTATACCGGACACCCTGGACCCCCTGCCGTATGCCTACCGGCCCAACAGGGCCACCTCACATGCTATCGCTGCTGCCCTCCACTATTGCCTTTCTCACCTGGAAAATGGAGACTCTTACATCAGGATACTCTTCACTGACTACAGCTCCACCTTCAACACAGTTATCCCGCACAAACTCATGCACAAACTGTTCACATTGGGTCTGCACCCCACCCTCTGTGACTGGCTCCTGGACTTTCTGACTGGCAAGCGCCAGACTGTCAGGATTGGCAACAGAACTTCAGCCAGCATTGTTACGAACATTGGCACCCTGCAGGGATGTGTCCTCAGTCCCATCCTCTACACCCTGTTCACCCACGACTGCGTCGCCTCCCACAAAGACAACATCATCCTAAAGTTTACAGAAGACACCACAATGATAAGTCGCATCACTGGAGAGGACGAAGCAGCCTACAGGAGGGAGGTCATATTACAGTTGTATTGATGATTGTCCAGAACTACTGAGCTTTGGTTATTCTTAATGCATTTATTTTCCTTGCTTATGTATCTTACAATTGTATTTATGAGAATCAAGTGATACAGAGGTAGAAACTGTCTGCTGTACCTTCTGTGTAGAGACAGGATGTCTGAATCTCCTTGTGACCAGACAGCCTATTTACATTTTAACAGAGACCTGTTGGCCTGTTTTACACTCACACCTAGACCCACTTAGTATATTACAACTTTCTGCTTTGTCTTAGGGTGCCCTGCAGTGCCAGGGGGGACCACCTGGCCAGCTTATCATACTTATTAGCATCACACACACAGGGGGCCTGCAACTCAGGCCACCCACTGTTCGGGACCCATTGATCAAGACCAAACTGCCACCTGAGACACACACACACACATACCTAGATTTACCATATTTCAACATGGAAGTGCGAGCTCCGGCCCACACCAAATGACCAATAGGATCACAAACTATTGAAGTGTTAGGTATTTTTAGTCAGATAGAAATTGGATAGATACTTTATGTTTTAGAAATGTTTAGTGGCGATAGGATGTCTAGTTAGACTGTTAAATGCTTAGGCATGCTTATGAGTTTCTACAGGGTACATCTGGTCAAGGATACTAGAGAGGAGTTGATGACTGTCAGCAGACAGGGTGTTTAATATTATTATTATGACATGTATAACTGTAGCCTTAGCCATAATATGTTCTTATGTTTAAGTCACGACATGTTACTAAAGGTCTTGAGAATGTTTTTAGCTACACACCACTTAATCAACAGACACACACACACACACATTGATTTGCTTCATGTTTTGACCACTGCTATGGCCAGCTGCAAAGCTGGTAACAGAGACATCTCGGTTGACGTTTCTGTGTAGTATGGGGCTAGCCCAACCGAGGTGATATAATGTATAGGCCTGGTGGGTTCAGGGTCTTTCATCTTACATCTGCCTGTATGCAGTATGGAGGTGCAAGATATCTGAGCGTGTAATGTTAATTTTACCTGTGATCCTTTGAATAACTCAGCACTGTTTTGAAGTTACTTGGACTGTCTCGTCTCTCAGAGTTAGCAATGGTAAGAAGAACCAAAGTCCTTCAGAAGGTTGCACCCCTGTCCAGAGCAGAGCAGCCCAAGAACAAAAAATGTATTGTAAGAACTTAATTCGGGGTTCAGAGGATGGAACTCCTGCAGGAGCTCTGTCCCTCTGATCCCAGCACTGTAAGGCCTACCTGTGATCAGACATTCAGTAAACTTTTTGTTGATTTTAAACAGTCCTCTCCTGTCGTCACTTCTCGTGCTTCCAACAAAAGAATCGGGTTATTTTCTAACACGTGCTTCCAACAAAAGAATTGGGTTAATTTCTAACAAATGGTGCCTTGTTTCAAAGTGAATGACTGCACCTCAGAGGACCCTTCTGTTAGACTCCTGAAGTTCACAGACTACACAAAAGTCATCTGCCTCATTCATGACAAGGACTAGTCTGCCTACAGACAAGAATTTGAATAGCTGGTCCTGTGGTGTGGTCACAATATCCTGGAGCTGAACACACTGAAAAAAAGTGGAGATAAGAGTAGACCTCAGAAGGAGATCCCCACATTCTACCCCCCTTCACCATACTCAGCAGCACTGTATCAACAGTCCTTCCAGTTCCTGGGCTTCACAACCTCCCAAGAACTTAAATAGATGTCCAACATCAGCACTATCATCAAAAAGGCAGGGAAGCATATCACCATATTGTACTGGACCCTCAGAAAAAATTGAAGAAATATTAATATTAAGATACAGGGCAACTCCCAGGCTGACAACCCAGATTTACAAGCTTGCATCTCGCCTGAGGCTACCATTGGAGGCTGCCTTGAGATGGAATGCTTAGCAAAGTGGAGAGAGGATCTAATTAAGCTGGGTCAGTTCAGGTGAAAAAAGGCTTATGTAACACCAACAGCAGGCTTTGCCCTTTTGTTCGAAGGTGTCAGTTTGTCAGGCCATTCTTCCTGTTTTTGAGAACATCTCCAAGGGTGGTTTACCATAAAAGGGAAGTTAAGAGGCTATTGACATCACAGTAGGACAAAGACAGGAAAAAGTTATTTGGGGATAAGAAAAGGAGCCAGTGCTCTGGGGTGTGTGTGTGTGTGTGATTCGGGAAGAGAAAAGAAACGAGAGGAGAGAAGGGCCGAACTGATGAACTGACTGACAATTGACAAGGTGATTCCGTATCTTGCCTTCAACATTTATTATTCACATTGTTCAACCAATAAATAATTATTTGAATGATAGTGACTTGTCTGTGAATTAATTTCTCACCCCAGAACTCTCACCATGACAATAGCCCACTGGTAATTTATTTTCATCATACCATGTCAGGGTCATTCCATCTTCCAGGACCTGCAGCTGGCTGGAGATGATCCTGGTTATTGGAGAACCAGTCAATAATGCCTTGCACACTGTCCCACGAATCCTGGATATCATCGTAATTCCTCCACAGGTGACAAATATCCCCTAGCAGAGTGTAGTTCACCTGGCAGGAGCAGGAATCAGATTTTTAATGCATATCATTTTTAAAGATGTTACTGTTTTTCTTTGCCTGTGTAAAGCACTTTGAACTGCATATGAAATGTGCTATATAAATAACATATACACTAATCAGCCATAACATTATGACCACTGGCAGGTGAAGTGAAATAACACTTACTATCTGTTACAGTGGCACCTGTCAGTGTGTGAGGTATAATAGGCAGCAAGTGAACATTCAGTCCTCAAAGTTGATGTGTTGGAAGCAGGAAAAATGGGCAAGTGTAAGGATGTGAGTGACTTTGACAAGGGCCAAACTGTGATGGTGAGATGACTGGGTCAGAGCATCTCCCACACTGCAGGTCTTGGTGGGTGTTCTTGGTCTGCAGTGGTTAGTACCTACCAACAGTATCTAATGAAGGACAAATGGTGAACTGGAGACAGGGTCATGGACGCCCACGGTTCACTGATGATGAGGTTGACCTACTGTAGATTAAACTTTTAACTTCCATTTGTACTTTTCAAAAGATTAAAATGTATTTGAATCTTTGGTAAAATATTTGAAAATGAGAAACACTGTACATTGGTCTCTATGAAGAGAAAGAGTCAGGGGCTGTAGTGGTGATATCACACCTAGAGTGGTGAGGCTGTTGGATTTGTCTAAACAATTCTCTCTAACTCGTCCTCACGACCACAGTTTTCACTCCTTTTACAAATGTTTTTCACTGAATTGTAGGCACATCTATGCTCTTCCTGACAGTAGAACTGTGGAAGCAAATGGATTCACAGAAGATGCACAGTGAGCCGCAGAGTGACACGAGTGACAACACACTGCCACAGGGACTTTTATGTAAACAGTATTAAGTAGGTGGTCATAATGTTATGCCTGATCAGTGTATATTAACATGCTCAAAATAACAATGCCAACATGCTGATGTTTAGTAGTTATAATAAATTCAGTTTATACAGGGAGCCATTACTCATGTAATTTGGGAAGGTTGGTATAGATAGGAAAGAATCTCATATTAATGTATTAGAGTAGAGTAGGGTAGAGTAGAGTAAAGTAGGGTACTTTATTGATCCCACAGTGGGGAAATTTCTGTGTTACAGCAGCAATAGAGAACAACCAACATAACACCATAAGAACAGACACCACCATAAGAACAGACACATAAGAACAGAACTTCATAGAAACACGAGAAAGAACACAACAAGGACACAGCTGCTGTAACTTGCTGCCACTCCTTGCGGTGCATCGTACATAAGTACGTAGTAACAAAGAATACTTAGTCTTAAAATAAACTGTTGCATAAAGGCAACAAAGCATTAGAACCAATACACACAAGTAGCGTCATCAGAATGTTACATTTTACACAGCACAAATAAGCAAATCAAGGCACCTAAAAACAGGGCAGAGCAGCACTGGAGAGAATCAGGAACAGCAGTAGAGACTAAACAACCAGGAAATCAAGAACAATCGAATATTACTCACACAATTAATCCAACAATGGGGGAAAGAAACCTGTGTTTTAGCCATAAGGATCTCTGAGCAACTACTCAAAAATACCTAATGCAGGGCAATGTACAGTATTTGAGTGTTTATTGTTAGAGAAAAACTAAACTTCAGATTCACCATGACATCTACAAAGAGAAAAAACATCATTATAACTCTGAGCTATGCAGAACTAGTCAGGTTTATCTTTCTAATATCATAAATGGAAATATTAATAACACTCATGCCACTGTTGATAGGTTAGTAAATCCCCCATTGCAGCCGCCCCCCAAGTTCCTGATGGCAAAATAAATGTGTACACAATTCTTTCAAGAAAAATTGTAAAATAGACAAAATCTCTCTCATAGATTTCTCTGAGTTGACCTCAACAATTGCTTCATCTAAATCATCAACATGTCTTCTGGACCCCATCCCGACCGGGCTGCTCAAAGACATCTTTCCCCTAATCAACACATCCATACTAGATCTGATTAATCTCTCTTTATTAACAGGCTATGTTCCACAGGCTTTTAAGGCTGCAGTAATTAAATCTCTACTCAAAAAGCCTACTCTTGGCCCAGGTGTCCTATCTAATTATAGACCAATATCCAATTTCCCATTTATTTCCAAAATCCTTGAAAAAGCTGTTGCAAAGCAGTTATGTGACCACTTGCACAAGAATGATTTGTTTGAGGATTTTCAGTCAGGTTTTAGAGCCCATCATAGTACAGCAGCACTGGTGAAAGTCACCAATGATCTTCTCCTAGCCTCTGATAAAGGACTTGTCTCCATACTTGTCCTCTTAGATCTCAGTGCTGCTTTTGACACCATTGATCACAGCATCTTGCTGCAGAGACTTGAACATGTTATTGGGATTAAAGGAACTGCACTAAGTTGGTTCAAATCTTATTTATCAGAAAGATTTCAATTTGTTCATGTTAATGATGAATCTTCCACACAAAATGAAGTTAGTCACAGCATTCCACAGGGCTCTGTGTTAG
>NW_018128158.1:269663-270582 GCF_001952655.1 Monopterus albus
ATAAACCAAGTCTCTAGATCTGCCTTCTTTCACCTGCGCAATATTGCAAAAATCAGGAGCATCCTGTCTCAAAGTGATGCTGAAAAACTGGTCCATGCATTTGTTACTTCCAGGCTGGACTACTGTAACTCCTTACTATCAGGATGTCCCAATAATTCCCTAAAAAGCCTCCATTTAATCCAAAATGCTGCAGCCAGAGTATTAACAGAAACTAGTGAGAGATCATATGTCTCTCATATGATCTCATGTAAAATCCAGAACAGAATTTAAAATCCTTCTACTAACATACAAAGCCCTTAATGATAAGGCCCTATCGTATCTTAAAAACCTCATAGTGCCTTATCATGCCAACAAATCGCTTCGCTCTCAGAGTGCAGGTCTAATTTTGGTTCCTAAAGTCTACAAAGGTAGAGTGGGAGGCAGAGCCTTTAGCTATCAAGCTCCTCTCTTATGGAACCAACTCCCAGTCTCAGTTCGGGAGGCAGACACCCTCTCTACATTTAAGATTAGAACCGAAACCTTTGATGAACTGTTGTCTCCTGCCTGTACAGTAAATCGTACTCATTTCCTGTTTTCTGTACCTGCGCTGCGTTGTGTTTGCTTCCAGATTGTTTAGGAATTAAACTCACTATTTTCTAGGTTCATCTGAATTTTTGAGTGACAACATACGCTTGCACCACTTAAAGCACTTGTTTTGCAGAAGTTCTTGCTAACTACCAAATTTAACTTGCTACTTTAGGTCGGCTAGTTTAGAAGCTAGCTAAGCAGGTAGCTTAATCGAGAGCAATGGCTTCCCCCTCTTCCTCTCCTCCTTTCTCTTGCTGGGAGTGTCGCATGTTCAGTTATTCCTCTGCCTCCTTTAGCGATAATGGTACTTGTAATAAATGTCAGATGCTAGCAGCATTGGAGGCGAGGCTCA
>NW_018128158.1:270635-286413 GCF_001952655.1 Monopterus albus
TGGGCGGTGTAAGCCGGTGGGGAGCCTCCTAGACGTAGCTTAGCCCAAGCTAGCCGCCCCCCACATCTTCTCGCGCAGCCGAGATCTCAGACAGGTGGCTGGGTGACAGTTCGCAAGAGTCATAGCTCCAAACAAATGTCCATGGAGCATCACCTGCCTGTTCACGTTTCAAATTGATTTTCCCCACTCAGCGACACACCAACTGACAAAACAACTCTGGTAATTGGTGACCCATAGTCAGAAACGTGAAGCTAGAGACACCGGCGGCCATAGTCAAATGTTTTCTTGGGGCCAGAGCGGGTGACATTGAATCCTACTTGAAGCTGCTGACTAAGGATAAGCGTAAATACAGTAAGGTTGTTATTCACGTCGGCGCTAATGACTCCCGACTTCGCCAGTGGGAGGTCACTAAAATTAATGTTGAGTCGGTGTGTAAATTCGCTAAAACAATGTCGGACTCCGTAGTTTTCTCTCGACCCCTACCCAATATGACCAGTGATAACAGGTTTAGCCGCATGTCGTCATTCAACCGCTGGTTGTCTAGGTGTTGCCCAGAAAATAACATGGGCTTCATAGATAACTGGAAAACATTTTGGGGAAAACCTGGTCTGATTAGCAGAGATGGCATCCATCCCACTTTGGGTGGTGCGGCTCTCTTATCTAGAAATCTGGACGAGTTTATTTTACAACCTAAATTATGACAACCCAGAGTTGAGTCCAGGATGCAGGGTCACAGTCTTACATGCCTCTCTGCTGTCTCCTTGCAGCTGCTACCCACCCAACGCTCCCAGTACCCCATAGAGACTGTGTCTGCCCCCCGCCCACCTAAATTATATAAATCAAGAATCAACTCCAGAGGAGTTATTCATAAGAACCTAATTAAAATTAAGATGACTCCTCTTATAGTAGAAAGTAATAGGACAATCAAATGTGGACTATTAAATATCAGATCTCTCTCATCTAAATCTCTGTTAGTGAATGATTTGATAAGTGAACATCACATTGACTTATTGTGTCTTACTGAAACATGGTTACAGCAGGAAGAATATGTCAGCCTAAATGAATCCACTCCACCTGGTCACAGTAACTGTCACATCCCTCGAAACACAGGCCGAGGTGGAGGTGTGGCAGCGATCTTTTGACTCAAGCCTATTAATCAATCGTAGACCTAAACATAGTTATAAATCATTTGAAAGCATCACTCTGAATCTCTCACACCCAAACTGGTTTATTTGACATTACTTTGTAGAAACCTGTTTTCACTTTGACATTAAAAAACTTTTTTGTAACTTTTTTTTGTCAAAAAAGCCAAATTATATCGAGCATGACTGATTTATAAAATAAAAAAAAGGGTAAAATATCCAAGTGGGTGAAAAGATTTTATAGACACTGTATATGTCATTATAACTCATTTGAGAGCTTCACTCTGTATCTCTCACACCCAAACTGGAAAACTCAAAAGCCCGTTCTATTTGTTATTGTATACCGTCCACCTGCTCCTTATTTAGAGTTTTTAAGTGAATTCTCAGACTTTGTCTGATTTAGTGCTTAGTACAGATAATCATATTATAAAATAATCATAGTAGGCGACATTAATATTCAAGTAGATGCTGACAATGACAGTCTCAACAATGCATTCTGTTCATTATTAGACTCAGTTGGCTTTTCTCAAATTGTAAATAAACCCACTCACTGTTTTAATCACATTCTGATGACATACAGCATCAAAACTGAACACTTAATAGTTTTCCCTCAAAACCCTCTTCTGTCTGACCATTTTCTATGCTCTCCATTTTATTTTTATGTGCCATCATTACATATCATTAACTGTGTCTCCTCTCTCCTGTAGTGTGCCCGCTCTCTCTGTCCCTGTACCTTTCTGTAGGCAGCCCTGGCTCTGGAGCTGTGTGTTTCTGATGAGCAGTCCCCCACCACACCAACCAGCCCAGTGTTTGTTTGTTGTTGTCTTTGTTGTGTATTGTTGCTTTTCTTTTCTCTCTCCTCTTACCCACTCACTCCAATCAGCCAAAGCAGAAGGCCAACCACCTGGAGGTTTCTTCTGTTAAAGGGAGTTTTGAATGTTGCCAACAAGAGGGGGATTTGTTGTTATTTTTTTCTCTATAATTTTAATAATAGTAAGATCAAGGTCAAGGTCAAAGTGTTTATTTGTCATATGCACAATTAGGAAACGTGTTTCCCTGTACAATGAAATTCTTACTTTGCCGTCCACATGAATGCCACAAAATACAAATGAAATATAAAGTAGATAAATAAGTAACACAAAATCTAAGGCATTTTAAGCAGAAAATGCAGCAATATAATAACAAATATATAAGAATATAACAGAGAGAATGTGCAGCAGTCAACAGTCAGTGTGCAATTATGCATGTGCAATTATGCATGTGCAAACTGAGAATGTAAACAGTAAATGACGTATTTCCTGGTAACAAACTCCTCAGCTGTTTAGGAGTCTGGTGGCAGAGGGAAAGAAAGAGTTTTTCAGTCTGGAGGTCCTACACTTCACACTTCTGAACCTCCAGCCAGAGGGTAGAGAGACGAACAGTTTGTGTCTGCATTCTGGGTCCATCCCGTAGCCAAGGCCTGACAAGGAGGGCCCACACAGGCTACATGGGCCAGGCTAGCTTGGATGTTTTCCATGGTGCGGAGCTGCGCTTCCAATTTGTTGAGCCTCAATTGAAATGCTGCTAGAATCTGATATTTATTACAAGTACCATTATCGCAAAAGGAGGCAGAGGAATAACTGAACATGCGACACTCAGAGCAAGAGAAAAAAGGAGAGGAAGAGGGGGAAGGCATTGCTCTCAACTAAGCTACTAACTTAGCTAACTTCTAGACTAGCTGACCTAAAGTAGCAACTTAAATTGGAAACTAGCAAAATATTTGACATACTGTATATGTAGTCACTATCGGTAATTATGAATCTGAAACAACCACCATAAAGTACGGTGTCCCACAAGAATTGATTCTTGGGCCCCTTCTATTCACCATGCTTCCACTTTTATGAATTTTACAGGAATGTAGTGTTGTTTATCATAGCTCCACAGCCAACACCCAGATACACCGATCAGACAGGACAATGAATACAGCTGCATTTTATTGATGGCATTTTGAATGCACAGGGATACTGTTATGAGATCCTGAGGCCCATTGTTGTGCCATTCATTCATGACCATCACCTCATGTTGCAGCATCATAATGCACGGTCACATGTTGCAAGGATCTGTACACAATTCCTGAAAGCTGAAAACATCCCAGTTCTTGCATGGCCAGTATAATGACCAGACATGTGAGCATGTTTGGGATGCTTGGGAAATAGGCTTTTTGTGTACATAAAACAAGTCGTAGACCTTTGAGTTCATGAAAAATGGGGGCAAACACAAAAGTGTTGCATTTATAATTTTGTTCAGTGTATAAATCAACATCTTTACAATTTCAGTACATGTGAACTTTATCCAATGTTGTTTCAGAATATTGGAACAATTCTATCCATGTCCCAGTGACCCAATTACTGGGTTTCACAGTGCTGTAGTGATGACACTTACTTCAGGTGGAAGTCCTCCCAGATATGCAGGCCAACTACAGGAGTAGGCCATCAGTCTGCCTGTAGCATTCAAAGCCTTGGACATCAGAGGGTAACCTGTGACACCAGATAAGGATGATCTCTAGCTGGTACATGATCTCCTGTTCCTTCTAGTGCATACAACTATGCAACAGGTTAGTAGATTCTCTTACCCAACATTTGTTCTACAGGATTAGAATAACAGCCATCAAACTTCAGATAGTCAACCCCCCAGGTAGCAAAGGTCTGGGCATCAATCTCAATCTTATCCAGAGTGGTGCCAGGAAATCCCATACATGTGAGAGTTCCCATGTCTGCATAGATTCCTAGCTTCAGTCCACGGTCATGGATATACCTTGCCAGTTTTGCAATGCCGCCTGGGAACCTGGAGGAAATCAAGCACATGCTGCTTCTTTAAGGAAACTTTACTAAAACACCTCAGTGTTTTAGTTACAGCCCCAAATGTTTCAATTACACTGAACTTAATTTTGGCTTTGAGAGATGCATTGACACCTTTTTGACTTCTATTTAGAATGTCTCTCAAAAAACAATCACCTGTGTATGAAGGCCACGATATGCTAACCCCTGGACATAGAAATAAAACTTAACCTCTCACACTAAGGTGGCATATTTGAAACATATTAAAGCCCCAAACACTGCTTGAGGTTTTATGACGGAGATATTCACTCAGTAATTGACTACCATGAACCTGCGAACAGAGTTCCCTGCAGACCTCCCTCTTTCATGTTATTAAGACCCCAAACCTCCCAAATAACAACAACCTGCAGTTATTGTGGCAGCTACCTCCTTAAACCCTCAGATGTTACTACTGAGAAATTTATATAAACCAGTATACTCTGGCTCTTTGAGGAAGTGTTACATTTTGTCTGAATTAACCAATGAAAGCTGTGTCACTGGACACTTGAGACCATATTTGTTTTGCACAGTATTTAGTTGACATAAGATGTTATTAAGGATAGGATATTTAAACAATAGTGTGTATTATGTAACAAGTAAACAGCTGGATATTTTAGATAAAATCTTTTTCTGATACAACTCTCTAAACACCACCTCCCTTCACACAGCCAGCCGGTTTGTACGGAATTCACCCAAGCAACAAGCCCAATCAGAAAAGTGCTGCTTGTGTTTTCACCATGAGGTATCCGCAGCCAGGCTGCTTGTTAACACCGCTGAGTTTCCACTGCCTGTTTTAACTTTCTGAGACACTGTTGAGAAGGTTGGCATACTATTAACATCGTTGATTGTTAAACTATATGATTAAACAGTATTTATCAATCAAATCTTTACTTTATACATGGAACATGATTTTTTATTACTTTCTCAGTGTCTTTCTAATTTTTCATCACACTCCTCTGTCATACACACACAATTTCACTTCCCCTATTCAGGGATGTGTGTCTTACTTCCTCTTTTCTGTGACTCAGCATTCTCCACTCTTTGTGATGAGATTGGATATAAAAGCACTTTTCACCATTCCATGTAATACAATCATTTAACATTTTATTCTTACACATTCTCTAATGATTATTTCAAATGAAACACACACATAAATCATCTCATGATTATCCTTACTTATTACTTTATGCATTCTGCCATAGCATTTTAATAATTCTTCTCTCTCTCTCAACTCCTCTTGCTGCTTCTTGTACACATCCTTGCTGTTCTTGTGTGAATTCTGACTGAAAAGAGACAATTTGTTCAATAGTCTCCTACAGCCCTTGTTCTAAGGTTTCTGAAGGTTTCTGATGCCAGATCATCAGAGGCCAGTTCTGCTGTTATGGTCTGTTTCCTGTGCTCCTTGGCTCTCTCTCCGGGACCCGTTTTTACAGGTTTGCCAACACCTGGCTTTTAAATATTTGTCAGCAGGGTATAAATTTCATGGTGGCCGTGTGGCCATTGCCGTCATGCCCTCTATCTTTGTCATAGTTACATGGCCACAGTGGCTGGTGTGCCCTCATCAGATGTCAAGTCAAGTCAAGATTTTTATTTGCCATTTATGCATAAACAGACAGTCTAGGCATATAGACGTGAGGGAGCTCCTAACAGATAATGAGGTAAGTTTGCATAATATGTTGTAGAATTTAATGTTATTCACTCTTTAACACTGCTTGTTAACATCAATGTTTTTACAACGGTTGGTGAACTTCTGATGTCTAGGTTTGATACCTCTGTGTGTAGCTCATAGTGCATATCAATCAAGCTAGAGGTGCTGCGCATGAAAAATTCAAGTCTGTGAGGTTTCCCCTGTTTTTACTGAGTTAGCAGATCAAGGTATGTAATGTTTGGCTCTATGTATAAGCTGTGGGCAGGAGGCATGGGAGCAACTCATATGCCACAGGACATGTTGCAATGTGTCCCAGGGTGAGCCTGCCAACCAGCAAGAGTCCAAAATGGCCTCCTCTTGTAGTTCCTTCACCTGGAGTAGCATGTCCTCGGTCTCCAGGAGGTGCGCCAGATGGGACCGGTTCCAGATCAGTGCCTCCATATGTGCACATAGCCGTATATGCTCTGCAGGATACTGGAGATTGTAAAACTGGTGGCAGAAACTGCTCAATTCCTTCCACAACTCCCACACCTCATCTTCCTCGCTGGCTGAGTTTATATTTGGGCCAGATTGTACTATCAGGATTGGCACGTAAAGCAGCTGATGATATTGAGGGTGAACTCAATTAAATAGCCAGACGAGGATACGTAAAAACACCGTCTCTTTAATAAGAGCACTTACAGACAACACGATAACACAAAGCCGAGCACTGAGTCAGCACATAACACTCACAGGTCATTTATACAGTCCAAGGTCAAAACCAGCAAAACTCACACAGCCAAGGGATCTAAAATGATAGGTCAAAAAGGGAAGTCCGATAATCCAATACACAGAGAAGCAGTCTGAGTCAGAAGGGCAAGGCAATATAAAGTGGTCCAAGGCAATCCGAAGTCAAAAACAGGAAACACGGGAAACAAGAGTAATGCTGGAAAGTCTGACATGGGTAGAGAGAACAATCTGGCAGGTTACTGGTGGGGGAAGGTTGCTTATAATGGGGTGAAAACAGGTGCAAACAATCAGAAGCAGGTGAAAACAATGAGTGCCGATTAAAGTAAAAAGTCCAAAACTGAGGTGAAACAAAAACAGGAAGTAATGTTGTAGTGGTTAAAAATAAATCAGATTCCAGAAGAACTATGCCACAGAACCGCATTTTCAGTGACTTATTGGTACATGGGTAATGATAAGGAAGTAAATCGAATCTAACTTGAGTTGAAACAGGGAGGTTAAAATAGTATTTTGAAAAATTAGTTTTGTTGCCAGTTGCATGGTTTACATTTATACATTCTTCAAGAAGGAGTCATGGCGTCTGAAATGATAAACACGTCTCCAGTTATAGTGATTGGGAATAAAAATCTGTTGCTGGCGGAGGAAATTTATAAACTATCTCAAAAGTGGAGCAGGAGAACGAGACACTTGTCAGTATTCTGGCCCTCAGATGGAACATTTAATAAACATTTGTGTGCTGAGATGAAAAAGTTGATAATTAATTATAAAGCTGAAGATAAATCTGCAAAGCGTGTTTGTAAACGGTTACACCTAAACTCCTCCATTCTGTATATCCAATGTCACACCAATGTGAAGGGGCGCTTTGTTCCCCGGCTGGAAAAAGTTGGAAGAACAAGGTGCTTGTGACTCCTGTTGAGCAAGCCAGACCTCCTCCATCTTCAGTGCCTGCTGTTGTCATCCCCCAGCTGATATACCCACGGCAAGGGGGGTGGGCTGGAAGGCCTCAGAGGACAAGAAGGTTTCCTGCAGGCCAAAGAACACGTTGCTTCCACTGTGGAAAGTGGGGACATGTGAGAGACAGATGCCCCGAGTGGTCTCATGGTGGACAGACCCAGGGTCAAGAGGGCAACCCTGGGACAAGGGGACTTATGAAGAAAGTCTCTTAAGTTTTCACCACTGGGACAACAATAAAGACAGTGTGAGTCATGTTGACTTTGTCAAACTATTTCCTGTAGTCCAAGAGCCAGGAAAGAGACTGCTGAGCTGTAAGAGCTGGTGGCTGGAATGTGACATTGTGGTTCTGACTGCATAAAAAACCAAATGACTGTGGGGGCAAAAGACCAAGAGTGAGACAAGCTGAGGCCATGGTGTATTGGTCTGGATGTGGATAACACCTTTATAAATTCAGTTAGAATGTGAATGAACTTACTAATGATGATTTGTCAAGAGGCCTCACTCCCTGTCTGTCACATTCACTGCACTCTCCAATATTCAAAACTAAATTTAAAGTACACTCATATATTTGATTTAAGAAATAGAAGGTTCAAATATAATCCTCTCTTATCACAATGGAGAAATAGGTAGCTGTAATAAGAAGGAAAAAAGGAAACAGCTCTTCACATGTATTGTGGTAAGTACAGATTATGAGTTAAAACAAAGAGGTTTAATGATTATACAGTGAAATCTATGCAGCAATACTTCAATCTTGTCAGTAATGATACTGAATAAAAGTAAGTATGGTGTAGTACATTCTCTACATTATCTAAGCAGTGGGTTAATTCTCTTAGATCTTTAATTGAGGTTGTAATACATTTTCAACTGAAGTTCTAAATTTAGATGCACTGTTGTTGAATGTTCCACCTGAGGTCAAGTGGTTTAATATGATTGACTTCTGTTCTGCATCTTTCAGAGTGTCGCTGTTTTCATGTGTTTAATAAATTTAGCAGGATTACCTGAGGAAATTGGCAGGTAAGATCTCATGTACTGTTCTCCAGTGCATTGAGGAAATGATGTATCGGACTATGAGATGTGTTACCAGGACTTCATGACTCTTTGATTGTTTGCTTCATGATTTTCTAACAATGTTAGCTGAATAGGGACAAAGCTTCACTGTATAAATTACTGTACTGTAAGGAACAGGTGAAATATATGGACAGCTGGTCAGAGGAGGGACAAGTGGTGTCCTCTTACAGTTAAAGACAGTAAAGTAGCTGGGGCTCCTGGACCGACCATGGTAAGAAAAATACATTTTGTGGGGGTGAACATGAACTGTTGAATCAATCATTGTTACAGTACACACTGGACTTCACTCTCCCAGACTATGTGAAATTATCTTTAAAAGACAATTTACCTGAAATAATTGAAGTGTGGCTTCTAACTAGCTCAGTTAGCATTTATGTTTTATTGTGTTCTTTCATGTTTTGGACGCTGATCTTCTCTCTTTAGGCGTGGTTCAGCTTGCGGTTTTACCTAGTTGCTTTGAAGTAGCCATCAATTGAAACTCTACATTTTCAAAACAGCTAACAACCTTGCCTAGACAGTGTCACTGATGGTAAAATGACACATTTCATTTGTAAAAGGCTCCAGTCATGCTAAAACATTTAAAATAGGTAACAAAAGCAAATTTTGCCTCCAAATAACACAACTTGCAAACAAGTATAGGAGCTCTTTTAGTCAGTCATTATGCAGTGGACGACCAAATACAGACTACACCATTCAGTGTGAATCAGTGCACCATTGCTTGTCACTGTAGCCTATAGCCGGTGTCCTTTGTCTTTCTATATAGGCTATGTCAAATTAATCTTTTTGCAAAGATCACCGCTTCCCTGATTTCATGTAGCCTTACTATGTTTACAAGGGCTGCCCCCTGCTCAGCACTAAAATCGAATTGATAGTGAATTCTTTATCTCAGTAACAATAAATTTAATGTACTGATATATGAATTAAAGAAACCTAGTGAATGGTTGAGAAACAAAAAGCAGAGAAGCTTTGACTTTTGGAAATAGTTGAGTAATTATCAAAGAGGTTGTAGATTAGTTTTTGTTAATTGCAAAATTGGTTAGTTAATTGATTGTTTTAGTGTTGGGACCCTGTAGTTCTTCAAGAGGGTCTGGCAAGGATGTAATAGGAGTCCTTAGATTTTCATTTTCACAGTGAGATAGGGGATAAAAGGATAACATTATGACAAATACATTAGTGAGTGTACAGGGCGAGGGGAAAGCGAATTGAGCAAATGGAGGATACTGTACCTCTGTGTTCTGAATGTAATGGGATGTATGGACATACAGTGGTTATTTCTTATCATGTTATACTGTAAATCTTGTGACTAAATTCAGTACAGGAGGATTCTCTTCAGGAGGTAACCTGGATATAAGGTAAAGTTTACTGTTGTTTGCACTTCTGGTTAAGTTGTCACAACCTAATTAAATTAGATGTTTCATCCAGATTTAGTAATATTTTCATGCAGATGCAAGTACATTTTTCTGCTTATAATACACTTTTCTTCTTATTGACAATGGATAAATGATAGTTTTTTTAGTTTTTGTGTGTTTTCTGCTCAGTGTGTGTTAACCCTCGCTGGATTGCATGTATGGATGTTGAAATCTCTTCCTACAGAAGTCACAGATTGGCCCTTAAACCCACACTTGTCACCTTCTGATGAATGAGAGATAAAAATATTTTAGTTTCAAATTCTGATTAATTGTTGAGAGGTTGTTTAGCTTTAAAGATAGGAGATTTAGGTGTAGTCTATAGAGTGCTGCTTTGTAAGGTTAACACAAGTTTTGGCTTCCTGATAAGGAAATGAGATTTTGTGTTAGACTACTTAATACTATGTGCAGGAGTATTGGCTCCTGTGTGGTCTGTGTTGTTTGTGTTTCCTCTTTGCAGGACAAAGAGGCCTTAAAGGACAGAGAGCCCAAGATGAGTGACGGAGATGTCGTGTATGTGAAAGTGCCTCGGAGGAGGAGAGAGCCCGCCTTTACGAAGGAGGCCCGTACATGGTGAAAGCCCCCAGGACAGAGATGGCTTGGAGCTGATCCTGATTCCATGAGGAGACGATGTGATCCAAGGGAGTCCTTGGATGAGGAGGGAGAGAAGCTGATGCTCACCTTGATGACAATACTGGTTATGACCCAGTTGTGTTCTGACCCTCATGAGGAGGGACTCAGAGGTACTGAGATCAGTCATGTAGTCAAGAAGTCGTGAGAGAGAGACATTGCAGCCGTGACAAGATTGAAGTATTGCTGCATAGATCAGTTCAGTTCATAGAAAGCGAGTGGTGACAGAGTGAAACTGCAGGGAACTGAACTGATCAAAGGACAATGGACTTGGATGTTATATTTTACGCATTCATGTTGTACACAATTCTGCATTGTAAAACCCTATCCTGGACTAATATCTACAGTATGGCTTTTATATAGTCAGAAACAACACAAAACATACACAATTCATGCATAGCAGTTAGTTACCTTAGAAGTTAGTATCTTGTCATTCATATATTGTCACTGAGTATTTTCATAGCTCATCTCTTAGTAGAAGATTTTTGGCTAGAGCTTTATATAAGTAGTTTAGCTACATTACAAATGTCTTGTGTTATAGTTATGTTACATTTTGAATTCAGTTTCAGGATTTAGTTTGCTGCAGGCCTCGTTGGTGACCGCCCAAAAGGGAAGACGGTTTTCCCCAGCATTCGTGATCATTGGGGTTTTTACGTCTCAAAAGGAAAGGATGGGGGTCGTCCAGAAATTTTGCCCGTCAGGGTTTTTGTCTGGACTTGGAGCGAACAGAGTTGTAGCAGAATTGAAGCTGTTTGTTTAACAGTACAGATGTGTGTGTAATTGAATCTGTGGTGTTATGTGGGGGAAAGAGGATCATCTAGTCGGTTATTCTTTTTTCTCTATGACTGTTCATTCTCAGTGTGTTATAGATTCAATTAGAAAATATTAGAAAATAAGCAAAATTAGAACTTGGAAATTACGAAGTAGAGAGTTTGGTCATGCTAATACAGTATTTATAGTGCGTACGAGCATGTTTCTAAAGTGTAGGAAAATGGTTTAGTAGAGAATTGTTCTGTTAGATCAAAAGTTTGTCTTTAAAATAGAAGTTGATCTCTATTTTCCTTTTGGATGAGGTAGGAATATCAGGTTTAATTAGTGATTTGTAGTGTTCCTTGGGTTCATTGATTAGTATTAGGAAGTATTAGTATCCGATTAGGAACTGATGTATTCAGATATCTGTGTTTATGAATGTTTCTGTCATGAACTTGTGTCTTATAAGGGGAACAGTTATCTCATGCTGGTTGTTTATTTTTGTTTATTTCTGTTTACTTTTATGTCCATGTTTGTTCATTTGTCTGACTGTTATGAATGGGAAGTTATGTGTTATTTTATACAGTTGATTTGTTCACCATAGTTAATTACTACTGACGTTGCAAAGGTGTGAGACGTTAGAGACTTGACTGATTGAGTTGTTTAAGTTGGGATTCACTAGGGTATGTGAGAAAGACTCTGTTAAGGTTAAAGGTTAATTGAGGAGTTGTTAGTTCTGTAATACGGAAATTATTTTAGATTTAATTTTAGCTGTAGGAAGAGGCCAGTGCTTAACCACAGCTGTTAGAGTTTAGAGGCGTTAAAGTCTCAGGCCAACATGGTCATATTTTGATTTTCCCTATTCTGAGCTGATGTGAGTTGGAAAACAGGAACAAGATGTTTCCTGTTTTCGAAGTACATCTCAGGGTGTTGTCTCCCGAAACTGGAGACAGGAAGTTAGGTTCAGAAATAGACGCAACAGCATAAGGGAGGCTGCGGATAAGAAAGGAGTGAGCCTGAGAGGAGAGAGGAGAAGGACCATGCTGCAGTGAACAGTAGACGATGTACTTTTTGGGGACCCAGCCGGCTGGGGAAGATGCTGACTCGGGACTGATAACAAATGACATGACCTGACTGACTGGTGCTCCGACAATCTTTAGGCTTTATCTATTCCATCGTAAGAGGAGAGTCTCTGTTCTCTGATCTCTGTTCTCTGTTCCCTACCTACAAGAGTATCTGCTTAAATACTACTCTATCCAGAATAATTGTAATATTAAATGATCCTTTAAATTGTAATGGTTTGTCTGAATTAATTCAGTCGGTATATCACTCTTGCCACGACAATGTCAAAATAAAAGCATGAGAATGGAAACAGGCGGGACAGAATCATGACAGTTTTCACTGTGCCAGACATAATGCTGGTCCTAAAATATCTGCACCTGTCAGAGAAATTAAATGTCCTTTCCTCTGTTTTCCATCCATGTTTCAGATCAGGGGTCAATTTAATATTCCTTGGAGTCCAAATATGCACGGATAATGCCATGTACTATGTAATAAAAGTGTGCAGTTATTAGTATTGCCAATGCAGCAGCATGAAATCTCTCTGCATATTTCCCTTAAATAGTTCAACAAGCTTGTGCACTATAAGTTGAACCTGTATGTTATATTTATACAATGAACGGATCAACACACCATAGTTTGTAATGTTACTCTTTAGACTGTATACATATAACTGTATACAAATACATACAACATGTTATTTGTCTATTGCCCAGTCAAGTGGCCTGCCATTCAGAATATGAAATGTATGGTCTTGTTGTCAGCTATCAGATCTGCCCAAGAATAAAATCTGTCTGCTGAATATAAATCACAGTGCAAACTCAATGGAAAATTTTGCCTATTGGGATTATGAATGCAGCAGTGTCCTTTAGGTGGTAATTTGGATAATTTAAATAAGTTAACTGAACATTTCTACTTTAGAGCTGTCAAGACAAATGATTGCACAGAAATGGATGTTAATGGAACAGACATGCTTAATATGCAAAGTGAGGGAAGCAGACCAACCTGGTGGGTTCAGGTTGCAGCCTCCCTTGTTCATCTCTCAGCTTGGACATCCAGCAGTCATCTATAATTACATACTCATAGCCCAACTCCCTCCAGCCATCCTCAACTAGCCGATCTGCCATGTCTCGGAACAGATCTTCGCTATGGACAGAGCAGAAGAAGGCAGAATGTTTCAGCATGTTTTGGTTTTGAGCAATACAAATGGAGAAGCCAGGAATCAAACCACCAACCCTCTTGGTCATCTCAAAACTGAAGAGTTGGTGGTTTGATTCTTGGCTTCTCCAGTCCACATGTTCAAGTGTCCTTGAGCAGGACACTGAACCCCCAGTGATATCACTGGTCTGTGAATGTGTGTGCGGTTGGGAGTGTGAATGGCTGAATGGGTATATAGTGTGAAAGCACAGGAGTGTGCTGCAATGCATACAAAACCACTGTACAAATTTAACTCCATTAACCATTTTGGTGTTTTGTTTTTTTTTAAGTCAGATTTTCTGCATTCTTTGCATTGTTAACTTCATCAAGGTTGTTATGTGTATGTTCATGTATTGCTCATGTTGTGGGGACATGACATCTGTTTGGGGGGGGGGCTTTTCCTGAAGTCCACTGTCATCTCCACTGTTTTGAGCATGTTTAGCTCTAGTCGCAACCACACTATAGGACCAGCTGCTCAACCTCCCCTCTGCAGGCTGACTCATCACCGTCTCGGATGAGACCAATGACTGTTGTGTCATCTGCAAACTTTAGGAGCTTGATAGAGGGGTCCTTTGAGATGCAGTTGTTGGTGTAAAGTGAAAACAGCAGAGGGGAGAGCACACATCCCTGGGGGTGCCTGTGCTGATTGTCCAGGTGCTGGATGTGGTTTTTCCCAGCCTCACCTGCTGCTTCCTGTCTGTCAGAAAGCTAGTAATCCACTGACAGGTGGGGGCGGGCACAGTGAGCTGGGTCAGTTTGGAGGAGAGGATGTCCAGGTTGATGGTGTTGAATGCTGAGCTGAAGTCCACAAAGACGGCCTGTGCATAGGTCCCTGGGGAGTTGAGGTGTTGCAGGATGTAATGCAGTGCCATGTTCACTGCATTGTCCACTGACCTGTTTGCCCAGTAGGCAAACTGCAGCGGGTCCAGCAAGGGGTCTACAATGTCCTTCAGGTGGGCCAGCACCAGTCTTTCAAAGGACATCATAACTACAGATGTCAGGGCAACAGGTCTGTAGTCTGTAGTTGCAGCCTCAAATACACTCCAGTCTGTGCAGTCAAAGCAGGCCTGTAGCTCTGACTTAGCCTGCTCAGTCCATCTCTTCACTGTTTTGACCACAGGCTTTACAGCTTTTAGTTTCTGCCTGTAGGTTGGAATAAGATGGACCATACAGTGATCAGAGGGTCCAAGGGCTGTGTGGGGGACAGAGCGATAGGCGTTTTTAATTGCTGTGTAGCAGTGGTCCAGTGTGATTTTGTCCCTGGTGGGACAGGTGACGTGCTGCCTGTATTTGGGCAGTTCGTGGGAGAGATTTGCTCTGTTAAAGTCCCCTAGAACAGTGAGTGGAGAGTCAGGATGTTCTAGCTCCAGGCTAGTTATCTGTTCTGCCAGGAGCTGTAGTGCGCTAGCGGGGGCCTGTGGTCTTATGCACACTCCAATTAGAATGAAAGAGTTAAATTCTCAGGCATAAAAAGGTTTGTAGTTGATAAAAAGAGTCTCTAGGTCTGTGTTACATGTCCTCTGTAGCACTGTGACATCTGTGCACCAACCTTCATTTACGTAGAGACAGATTCCCCCTCCTCTCATTTTCCCGAACAGCTCCATTACGCGATCCACTCTGTACACCTGGAAGCCCGGTACTTGGATTGCACTGTCCACGATGGAGACACTGAGCCAAGTTTCCATAAAGCATAAAGCAGCAGAGCATGCAAAGTCAGAGTTGGTCCTGTTGACAAAAAGCAGTTCATCCATCTTGTTGGCTAGAGAGCAGACGTTCACTACGTGGATGGATGGGAGTGGAGTCCGGGTCCCTCTCTGGCATAGCCTGACTAAGGGGCCTGCTCGCTTCCCTCGCTGGCGCTTCCTCCAGGTCCTATAGATTGCAGCTGTGCCACCGATCAGAATGTCCACACAGCATTCTTCATTCAAGAAAGTCAGAGAAAGGTGGTTTGGTGTGAGTTGTCCGATGTTTAACAGTTCTTCTCTGGTAAAAGTAATACAGAATGGGTTGCAAAAGACCCGAGAAACCAAAAAAACAACAAACACAAGAAGGCATGAGTACATAAGGCAGCCATAGTTATCGTTGCCATCTTACTTACTTTTCAACAAACTGTTTAGACTTTGCCTGTTTTTTTTTTTTTGACAGCAAATAGAGAACTGTGTGAATAAGAACTGGACCCTTACTGGCCCAGGAAAAGTTCTCCCACATTAGGGTTAGGCAAGTAGTGGTTATGGTAAGTCTTCAGGAAATGAATGTAAGTTGTCCCCTGCAGTGATGGAAACACAATTGTGTGTGTGAGTAACATCCTCATGTGGTGATGGCAAACAGAAACAATTTGGTGTC
>NW_018128158.1:286457-296415 GCF_001952655.1 Monopterus albus
CCACTTGCTTTTTTAGGCCTTTTTTTTTTTTTTTACTTGTAACAAAACCTTTACCCCTTGTTATGAGTTCTGCTTTTGTTTCCATTGCCCTCCACCCACTTTGGGGATGAGCTCCCAGAGCAAAATTTTAGCACCCCTCTGGATGACATGCTGAATCAAGCTTCAGGAATAGGGGTGGGTGCTCACAGGGTTGTCACCCACGACAAGTTAAATGGCAGTTGTCACATCTCAAGCATTAACAGAAGCAGGGTGTGTGAACATACACATACTGATTTTGAGGTAAAATGGGGGCTTCACTCATTGGTTTAAAGGCAAAGGCAACTTAACTCACCACAGGCAAAGTGGTAAAGATATCATTGCTTCAGTACTTGGTGGACAGTGACTGGTTTCTACTTAAGTCCCTAATCGCCCTATTTTTAAGCTGTCAATATATTTACTCAGAATATCTACATATCCATATACATATATATATACAGTGGTGTGAAAAAGTGTTTGCCCCCTTACTGATTTCTTATCTTTTTGCATGTTTGTCACACTGTAATGTTTCAGATCGTCAAACAAATTTATATATTAGTCAAAGATAACACAAGTAAACACATCATGCAGTTTTTAAATGAAGGTTTTTATTATTAAGGGAAAACAAAATCCAAAACTACAAAGCCCTGTGTGAACAAGTGTTTGCCCCCCTGTCAAAACACTGGTTTATCGCACCTGAGTTCAATTTCTCTTGCCACACCTGTTCGCAATCAAGAAATCACTTAAATAGGACCTGCCTGACAAAGTGAAGTAGACCAAAAGATCCTCAAAAGCTAGACATCATGCCGAGATCCAAAGAAATTCAAAAACAAATGAGAAAGAGAATAATGGAGCTCTATCAGTCCGGAAAAGGTTATAAAGCCATTTCTAAAGCTTGGGGACTGCAGCGAACCACAGTGAGAGCCATTATCCACAAATGGCGAAAACATGGAACAGTGGAGAACCTTCCCAGGAGTGGCCAGCCGACCAAAATTACCCCAAGAGCGCAGCGACAACTCATCCAAGAGGTCACAAAAGACCCCACAACAACATCCAAAGAACTGCAGGCCTCACTTGCCTCAGTTAAGCTGAGTGTTCATGACTCCACCATAAGAAAGAGACTGGGCAAAAATGGTTTGCATGGCAGAGTTCCAAGACGAAAACCACTGCTGAGCAAAAAGAACATAAAGGCTCGTCTCAGTTTTGCCAGAAAACATCTTGATGATCCCCAAGACTTTTGGGATAATACTCTGTGGACAGACGAGACAAAAGTTGAACTTTTTGGAAGGTGTGTGTCCCATTATGTGTGGCGTAAAAGTAACACCGCATTTCAGAAAAAGAACATCATACCAACAGTAAAATATGGTGGTGGTAGTGGGATGGTCTGGGGCTGTTTTGCTGCTTCAGGCCCTGGAAGACATGCTGTGATAAGTGGAACCATGAATTCTGCTGTGTACCAAAATATCCTGAAGGAGAATGTCCGGCCATCCGTTTGTGACCTCAAGCTGAAGCGAACTTGGGTTCTGCAGCAGGACAATGATCCAAAGCACACCAGCAAGTCCACTTCTGAATGGCTGAAGAAAAACAAAATGAAGACTTTGGAGTGGCCTAGTCAAAGTCCTGACCTGAATCCAATTGAGATGCTGTGGCATGACCTTAAAAAGGCAGTTCATGCCCGAAAACGCTCCAATGTGGCTGACTTACAACCATTCTGCCAAGATGAGTGGGCCAAAATTCCTCCACAGCGCTGTAAAAGACTCATGGCAAGTTATCGAAAATGCTTGATTGCAGTTGTTGCTGCTAAGGGTGGCCCAACCAGTTATTAGGTTTAGGGGGCAAACACTTATTCACACAGGGCTATATAGTTTTGGATTTTGTTTTCCCTTAATAATAAAAACCTTCATTTAAAAACTGCATGATGTGTTTACTTGTGTTATCTTTGACTAATATATAAATTTGTTTGACGATCTGAAACATTACAGTGTGACAAACATGCAAAAAGATAATAAATCAGTAAGGGGGCAAACACTTTTTCACACCACTGTATGTAAACTAAAGCAGAGAAATTCCCAACTGATATTACCTGATGCAGTTCTCTGGGTCATCATGACAATCAACATCACATCGAAAGCGCTCCCAAGCCATCCATCCCATAGGCGGAGTCTTCAGCAATCCATTGTCCATGGCCACTGTCAGTGAGATCAGGCCAAGGAACTGTGTTACTGCTAAGGGTCTCATTTCTGAAAGAAGACATGAAAATTAAAGATTTACTTAACTTTTACTCAAATTCATAAACACTCATACATAATGTTATGGTTTTCAAACTGGTGAGGATTTAGTTTTTCATTTTTTGAGTTTTACTGTCTACAGACTTTGACTTGAACTTGAGATAGCAGTTATAAAATGATTTGCCATATTTTCAAATGATTTTCTATGCTCTCAAGGACCCTGGTGATATTAGTGCCCAGGTGATCAGACCGCATCAGAGAGATATAAAGTAGGGATGGAAATCTACAGGCTTGCTGGCTATCATGTGTTGAGGCCTGGGGCAAGAGTTCATGGGGTCTTCAGGGTTACCGCTGCGTGCAGGACTGGCTGGAGAGCTACCTGCATGACAGCAGAATGTTTATGATCCCATCTCTTGTAACACAAGGAAGGTCAAGATGACTGAGCCTGCCGACCCTTTGTTTTTTTGTGGAATATCTGAGACAAAATGGCCGGTGGGACTACTGTGTACAGGTCTCAAGATGCATTGTTCATAGAGACTACACAGTAGCACCTCTTGTAATTACATTGGGGATAACATGCTGTCAAACCATGTGCCCCGGTGGATTATTAGTATAATAATATTACTGATAAAAGATGAGAATAAATACTAAAATCATAAACCAATACTTTTAGGACATGTGACATGTATTAACACGAATATGTTAATATACAATGAATTGTGTAGAAAATATAGACTATGTTTTGAAACAAACAAAGGGATAGATGAATACACGCTTGTGCTTTCACCTATATAAATAAATTCCCTTATAGTGAACAACCTATGTGACTGTTATAGTGAGCCATACGGGGTCTTTACAGGGTATGAACCATTCTCTAGAAAAAACACATCTGGACATGTTACAACCTCTTGTAAAATACCTCAAGATTAATGAGCCCTGCGTAGAACAGAAAACCATTCTAAATCATAACTGTCAAACAACAATTCAGACAGCCTGTAACAAAAACATATAGTGAAATAAATGTTGTGTAATTTTGGTTTGTAGAAGCAATGCTTTGTAGAGGTTAACATTTAACAGGCGGAGGAAAGCACTGTTATTATAATGTAAAACTAACACTATGACTAACTGTTGTAAATAATTTGTTTCAAATGTTTGCAGGATGCCGTGGAGTTGCTTTTATATGTCTGATTACGTGTTCCATGTTTGTCATGATGTTTACCTGTTTGTGCTGTCCCATGTTCGTTGTGTTGTATAAATATGGCTGATTGAGATTGAATAAGCTAAATGCCCGCTATAAATGTGTCTAGATTGGTTTGAAGAAACAATCTAAGTTAAAGCTGTCGAGCAAGGTCTGTACTGTTTATGGTTCGAAGAGCATTAAAGAGCATTAAAATGAATTAGCTTGACCACGGGGTTGTGGATATGAACGGGATTTATTCAGATATTCCTTTGGGGAAGAGTCCCCACTTCAAAGCGCTTTGTGTACACATATAAAGTCCGGACTTCTATGGGTGTTTAAATGCTTGTTGCTTGGTGGCCACTGTGAGTGTGATGTGTGACTGAAAAAAGTTAGGGACAGAGGTATGCATGACTGAAAACTTTGTGTGTGTGAAATAAAATATATTTAATTAAAAGAAACTCAGTGTTTCGGAAACCCGACAGTGAATACCACATGGTGATAACAAAGTGGTTCGAACTCCAAAAGAGATAACTGGGGACGCAAAATATATGAACTACATAAATGAAAACAAAAAGAATATCAAAAACTTAACAGAACGGGAAAAGAAATATGGGTTTAAACGTCAACTAACGCAGGCCGACTGCGCTAAATTAGTCCAACAAATAGGAAAACAGATTTTTAGACCCAACAAAGACCAGAAGCTCCGCCCAAAACCAGTCCAGGACCCCGCCTCACCTGATCAAGGCAAGGAAAGCCTGCCTTAAATCACTGCAACAACGCTGATGCGCCACTATATATATTGTACAAACCACATGAATATTTAGCCCTGAAAAGAAAACCAGTTCCATGGAACATCTGTGGCCAATACACTGTCTCTGATTAAATTTTTATTTGAGAGGTTGTCAGACCCAAACCTACAGTTTCCTTACAAAGACATTAAGCAAATCATCAGACACTTCATGATAATTTAGAATTTGCCAAACATGCAAAATGCCATTTTAAGAAACAAGCTAAAAGAAGTTTGCAACAGTTGTGTTAATAGCTCCCTAGGGGAGAAGTTTCTGCTGTTTTAATTCCAGAAGGAACAGCGTCATGGCGATCACACGGAAGGAGACACAAAATGGTGGAAAACAGGACTGGACTGGTCAGGAGCAGACAGGTCAGAGGTCCACATACAGTGCCTTGCGAAAGTATTCGGCCCCCTTGAACTTTGCGACCTTTTGCCACATTTCAGGCTTCAAACATAAAGATATAAAACTGTAATTTTTTGTGAAGAATCAACAACAAGTGGGACACAATCATGAAGTGGAACGAAATTTATTGGATATTTCAAACTTTTTTAACAAATAAAAAACTGAAAAATTGGCCGTGCAAAATTATTCAGCCCCCTTAAGTTAATACTTGGTAGCGCCACCTTTTGCTGCGATTACAGCTGTAAGTCACTTGGGGTATGTCTCTATCAGTTTTGCACATCGAGAGACTGAAATTTTTGCCCATGCCTCCTTGCAAAACAGCTCGAGCTCAGTGAGGTTGGATGGAGAGCATTTGTGAACAGCAGTTTTCAGTTCTTTCCACAGATTCTCGATTGGATTCAGGTCTGGACTTTGACTTGGCCATTCTAACACCTGGATATGTTTATTTGTGAACCATTCCATTGTAGATTTTGCTTTATGTTTTGGATCATTGTCTTGTTGGAAGACAAATCTCCATCCCAGTCTCAGGTCTTTTGCAGACTCCATCAGGTTTCCTTCCAGAATGGTCCTGTATTTGGCTCCATCCATCTTCCCATCAATTTTAACCATCTTCCCTGTCCCTGCTGAAGAAAAGCAGGCCCAAACCAGGATGCTGCCACCACCATGTTTGACAATGGGGATGGTGTGTTCAGGGTGATGAGCTGTGTTGCTTTTACGCCAAACATAACGTTTTGCATTGTTGCCAAAAAGTTCGATTTTGGTTTCATCTGACCAGAGCACCTTCTTCCACATGTTTGGTGCGTCTCCCAGGTGGCTTGTGGCAAACTTTAAACAACACTTTTTATGGATATCTTTAAGAAATGGCTTTCTTCTTGCCACTCTTCCATAAAGGCCAGATTTGTGCAGTATACGACTGATTGTTGTCCTATGGACAGAGTCTCCCACCTCAGCTGTAGATCTCTGCAGTTCATCCAGAGTGATCATGGGCCTCTTGGCTGCATCTCTGATCAGTCTTCTCCTTGTATGAGCTGAAAGTTTAGAGGGACGGCCAGGTCTTGGTAGATTTGCAGTGGTCTGATACTCCTTCCATTTCAATATTATCACTTGCACAGTGCTCCTTGGGATGTTTAAAGCTTGGGAAATCTTTTTGTATCCAAATCCGGCTTTAAACTTCTCCACAACAGTATCTCGGACCTGCCTGGTGTGTTCCTTGTTCTTCATGATGCTCTCTGCGCTTTAAACAGACCTCTGAGACTATCACAGTGCAGGTGCATTTATACGGAGACTTGATTACACACAGGTGGATTCTATTTATCATCATTAGTCATTTAGGTCAACATTGGATCATTCAGAGATCCTCACTGAACTTCTGGAGAGAGTTTGCTGCACTGAAAGTAAAGGGGCTGAATAATTTTGCACGCCCAATTATTCAGTTTTTTATTTGTTAAAAAAGTTTGAAATATCCAATAAATTTCGTTCCACTTCATGATTGTGTCCCACTTGTTGTTGATTCTTCACAAAAAATTACAGTTTTATATCTTTATGTTTGAAGCCTGAAATGTGGCAAAAGGTCGCAAAGTTCAAGGGGGCCGAATACTTTCGCAAGGCACTGTAAAAATTACTGCAGGTAGTGCAATGTAGGCCTAACTTCACAAAGGTTTATTCAGCTACTGTACAATGCTGACAAAATACTAAAGTACAGCTAAAGCTTATATATGTAAGGCTCCTGACAAAGGATCTCCCAGTTCTCCCAGGTCATTTTTCACAGAAACACCTTTTTATATTACAGTCCACACCAACAACACAGTAGTTTTGGAAAATAACTAAGTACATTTACTCAAGCAAGCTCCTGGTACTGATGGTACACCTCTTTGTTTTGCCTAGATTGTTCAACTAAGGAAGAAATGAAACCATATTACAAACATCTGATACAGTGGCTGTGAATGGTTGTTAGATCCACTCAGACACAGAGGTGAGCGAGTCAAAAAAAGGACGGACCCAGGTGGCTGACTTCAGTGCAAGTAGTGCTCGGTTTATTTACAGTGATATCTTACAAGGAAGTGAATGACCAGGTTGAAGTGGGACCGGGTGTCAAGCCGCAGAAGGTGAATAACAGTCAGTGGTGGAATGATGAGGGAAAGGCCAGGCTGCGGACGCTGGGACTCACTGCTGGGCTGGTCGTGGTGGAAGGTTGCTGAGGAGACAGAGTTAGTACATGCAGTTAATGGGAGACTGTGCATCGACCTGCGTGCTGGAGATGGTGCGGGATTGAGGAGGTTCGTGGTCCGGAGAAGCAACAGAGGCGAGGAGGCTGAGACAATGGGGCACAAGACTGGAACGGGGCTAGGGCGACAAAAACGTGAGTACAATATAAAGCTAAGAACAACGAGAAACTCATTAAGCACATGAGATGCTGCACTGAAGAGTCTCTCACCGCTGACATGCTTTGTCGTTCATGGGAGACGCGTGATATAACAGCTCCAGCGTGAGTGAAACCTAACCTGTGCTGCGCCAGGATATGATGGGCGAGGCGGGGCATTTTCGGCGAGTTTTTTTTTAATTCCGGCCCGAAATAAAAATGGCCTTTTCAGCCGAAAATTTTCAGTGGCCGAAATTTCGGTGCACCCCTAGTCTTAACTACTGTGTTTAAGAAATCTTTTACACTATTATACTCACTGTAGGACTGGGTCAGAGTAATAGGCATTTTAAGTTATTTTGATATGATTACAAGAAGTTATAATGCTACGGTTTATTTTATTTCATTTGTTTTTTTTACACACCCTAACATAGATGGCTCTAGGAAAAGGAAAAAGCAACCAGTTTTGTTGATATCAAACCCGCACTAAGACACTACTCTGCCCAACTGTTATGGTTTAGTCCCCCCTCACCAGGAGGATGAGGGAGAACCGAGATAGGACTCAAGATTGCTGACCCAGGTGCTAGTAAAAAAGGGTGGTTTAATGGTGGGGAACACAAAAAGGAACAGAGTCACTGAATACATACAACAAGGGCTGGGAAAAGACGGCTGAGGAGACCAGGATGACCAGGGAAGTAGACGGGCTATGGCAGAAACCAGGAGAGTAGGAGGATGAGGATGGACAGGTGAAAAAACAAATGAACCAGGAGGACTGGTGAACGAAAAAGAAATCCACAGCACAGGAACTGTCAGCGTGGACGTATAACACTAACAAACGTACAAAATGTGATCCACAGCACAGGAACTGTCAGCGTGGAAAACAAAATGACATACACTACATACCACAAATATAGGGCTGTTACGGGGTATGCAAGTTAGGTAAGTTAAGTTAATGCTCCGGCAAAGACGGAGCGTCTGCCAGAGGTATAAATAAGGAGGAAAGTAATCAGCGGGATGCACCCCAGCTGTGCGCACCGACAAACGAGTCGCTAATTACCGAATGCAACACAGCTGAGGTGCAGATCCTGCAGGTCGAGAGAGCAGAGGAGAGAAAGGCGGAAGAGAGGCAGGTCGCGCCGAGCGGAACTGACACCAACTTGCTGAGTTTGTGGCATTGACGTGTAAATTAGCTAAAGGGAGAATAGCACCTATTTACATCTGTACTCACTATGTGTGTTTTTGCACAACAATGGAAAAATTCAAGGCACTGAGAGCCTCTACAAGAAAACCAATCGACCACAGAGATCTGTTTAAATTTTTTAGATGCTATACTGTTACCGACAAAAGTAGCAATTTATTTGTGCCCTTAAATGGCCAATGCACACTTAAGGGCACAAATCCCATACCATACAGCAATTATAAAACTAATGATAAAGCTAAGAAATCAACAAACAGAAGTGCTGACAGCAGACTACCCATCTCCATTATATCAAACCGTCTTAACAGAAAGCCTACTGAAACTGTGAGTGAATCACAGTTAATGTGACCCAGAGCTTTAGTTTTTAATTGTCTCTCAGTTTTGATAATAATATTGTTGGCACCAACATTCACTGCATTACTTGCTCAGACTTAGTGAGGCCACCATGTGTTTGGTACTTTTAGCCAGTTTGAAGGAAATGTTTTGGTTGCTACAGGCTTCATAATGATGACAGCCTAATGCAGGCAACCTGTATGAGCCAGTCATTTGACCAACATATGAAGTTTGCAACATTAGCTTTAGAAATATTTGTTGAGCTGGATTGTTTCATATGGCTAAACAAAGAACACTCCCATGATTTGTCTGTAAAAGAAGAACATGGATTCCTCATGGTGCTGTTAGAAGTTCTTAAGTTTTTTTTCCTGTTTGTTTGCTTTTGTTCCAAAACCTACAGTCAGGAAGACCTGGCTCAAGTTAGATTTTGACTGAAAATTGCTCTACTGTTATGCCAAGAAGGGGGTCCTAATCATGAATTTCCACTTCAAAGGCACAAGCTGACCTTCAGAGGTGGCAGAAAAGGGAGACAACCTTTAATGAAACAGAATTATATGAATGACCAGAAGGGAAACCCAGCCTATCAAATAGCAGTCCTTTTTAGATATGCTGCAATTTTGAGACATGGACAGAGAGTCATGCCTCAAAAAAGGAGGAGATAGATAGGGACAGGGATAGCCATGCTAGGCAAAGTGTTTACAGCATATGAATTTTCAAACTATTCCAACATTTCTTGTTAACCATACAATATGGGCTTGCCACAATGCAAGAGAAGAACTTAAGAACTAAAAGAGGTCAGTTTCCAAATCCACAACTTCCATTTCAGCACATCTGCATGGACTTCATAAAATTAAACAAGTGTGAGGGAAAGAAATTCTGCCCGGTACTAATAGACATATTGAAGTGCTTCCCACAACTCATAACCCCCAGATTTGAAATACTTGAAAATTATATAGTGACAATGGAACCCAAGTTGTACACTGTGCAATACCATTGTTAGTCCAAAACTTTACACATAGACTTGAACCATGCATATCATCCACAACCTGCAAGGTTAGTAGGAAGACATAATGGCACTCTTAAAGCACAATTGAGAAATGCAGGGGAAGAAATTGGAAAGAATAGGATTGCTTGTCTACCATTAGTACTCCTGCACATGTTTGTAATTCCCACACCATTGACCTTTTGAATTAATGTATGGCAGACCTTACATTAATTTACAATTAAAACCTTTCCAATGTCCAGATCAGGGGTGCCCACACTTTTTTGCCTTGCGAGCTACTTTTCAAATGACAAAGTCAAAATGATTGACCTACGCGCGCACACACACACTGAATAAATGTATGAATGAGTGTCGTAGTGTTTATGAACAGTCTGAAAGTGCCGCTCCACATTTCCCTTCGGAATAGTAGATTGGTAGATCAAGAAAATGCATTTCGAATATAATGTCACGAC
>NW_018128158.1:296779-297431 GCF_001952655.1 Monopterus albus
CCATCAGTACTCCTGCACATGTTTGTAATTCCCACAGCATTGACCTTTTGAATTAATGTATGGCAGACCTCACACTATTTCACAATTAAAACCTTTCCAGTGTCCAGATGAAGAGGCTGAATAAGCCTTGGAAGAGTATATGACATAAAATGCTAACATACAAGAAGTTGTTTGTGCTAGTTTTATTCCAGGAGGACCAGTGGAGCTGCAAATCGAAACTATGAAATCTGGAGAGGGGGTGCTACTGAAGGTGATTAAAAGAAAAAACTGGTCCAAGGTAGTAAGATCCATACCAGGTATTGCTCACCACACCTACAAAAAATACAATAGCTGAGAGGAGATCCTAGATTCATCTATCTGACTGTAAGCTGGTGACACCCTTATTCTCATAACACAGGCCAGGGACAGTTAGCTACACACCACAGCTCCCTAAGGCACAAGCCTGACTACAAAGGGAATGATTCCCAATAGGAGAATCGTCATCTCAAAAATCAGTGAAGAAACCAGCGGCCAATGGGAGCATAGGGCATGCTATAAAATATGCAGGGACAGATAGAAGAAGGGCCAGGAAACAACTGAGAAACAGAAATCGTAACACATCTCCTCCCTTAGGCAGTTTTCACAGTATTAATGCATCTCTAGTGAAAAAGAG
>NW_018128158.1:298097-299173 GCF_001952655.1 Monopterus albus
GTGGCAGGCCATCTGTGCCCTGCTGCAGCTGCTGATGCCCCTTCACATGCCTCCTTGAGAGAAGACAAGGAGCCAGGGGAAAACTGTTATCTCCATCCCACCTACATTGCAGGACCAGAAGAGAAGGCAGGCTCCAGAGGAATGGCTAATAACAGAGTGTACATAGATGAAATTGGTGTATGAGTTCAAAGTTAAAAGTTAAATAGAAACAGAGTTTGAATCTTTTCTCTCCCGGTGGTCCACAGTAAATGAAGATGTAGATTAGATTACTATTGCAGGACATGTTACAAATGATTGATACTCTGGTTAATCAGGATGAACTTACTGTCAATTGCTCGGCTTATTAATTTACCATTTTTGCATTTATTGTTTTGCATATAATTTTTTTTCCATTTTTCACTGAAAAAAGAGATATGAATGATTTGATAATTAGGATGACCTCACTGTTTACTGTTGATTAATTTTCCATTTTTTGGTTGTTTGCCTTATTTGTTTTTTTCCATTTTTTATTGTTTTGCATTTTATTTTTTTCATTTTTATGAGGATAGCTAGTTATATCTTTCCATTTTTGTGTTATCCATTCTGCTTATTTCTTCCAGTTGTTTGTGAATTGAAGAATGCTTCCTGATGTAGTTACAATGAAAATCTGCTGGCATGTTCACTGTGCTGCTGGAGGTGTTCATCCACCTCTCCAAATTATTGGACTCAGGTGCCCCACTCTCTTCCATAGCTACGGGTGCATGCAGTCAACCACCTATGCATGCATCCAGCTTCTACAGACAGTTGTGAAAGGATCAGTCGCTCTCAGGAACTCAACAAACTCCAGCATAGTGCCATGATGGGATGCCACTGGCACAGTGGGTCTGGTCCTGACACTTCATGTGACCTGCAGAGTGGCCCTACCCCAGGACATGGAGAGCTCCCTGAAGGGGGGTTCCATGGTATAACTGCCACATCCACACCAACAGCACTGAGCGCGATGCAGGGCATTGGCTCATGAGGCGAAATTGCTTCTCAGGAACTGTGCTTCGCCCCTTAGATCCAGTGACAAGGACTCTTGAGGCTTCCACCTAACA
>NW_018128158.1:299278-302551 GCF_001952655.1 Monopterus albus
ATGTACCCTGTAGAAACTCATAAGCAGGCCTAAGCATTTAACAGTCTAACTATACATCCTATCTCCACTAAACATTTCTAATACATAAAGTATCTATCCAATATCTATCTGGCTAAAAATACCTAACAAGTCACTCTCAGGAACTCAACAAACTCCAGCATGGCGCCATGATGGGATGCCACTGGCGCAGTGGGTCTAGTCCTGACACTTCATGTGACCCACAGAGTGGCCCTACCCCGGGACACGGAGAGCTCCCTGAATTTGGTCTCCACAATTGAACTGCTACATCCACACCAACACCACCGAGTACGATGCAGGGCATCGGTTAATGAGGTGAAAATTGCCTCTCAAGAACTGTGCTTGGTCTCTTAGACCCAGTGAAAAGGACTCTTGAGGCTTCAACATACCAAGACATTTGAACAGCCTCCCACTCCTGGACTCCATGGACAATCTCCACAGAGGAGTGGAAGCTGTTTTAACTGCAGAGAGTGGGCCAGCACCAATGTGGACCCTATGGGTCAAGAATCAGCTGTGACTCATGCTCCTTTGCATGAGAAGACAGGTGGACAGATGCTTTTTTGGTAACACAGTGTTGTATGTTAGCAGTGAAGACATGTTTACATTACAATGAGATTCCAAAAGGGGGCCTTATGCTCCCTCTGGTTGGATGACTGATTTGTCTCTGACATTCAGGTCAGTCCTCCAATACAGTTTAATTCTCCACTGTTTTTTTGATTGACATGATAAAATCATGTCAAAAGGGGGAATTATTAGATTTGAGTCTTATAAACTCTAGTCACTTTATCAGCTTTAGTTACTTCTCATACCTTTAGTTCCCCTTAGTTACTTGTCATAA
Source organism: Monopterus albus (assembly GCF_001952655.1). Taxonomy (NCBI): domain Eukaryota; kingdom Metazoa; phylum Chordata; class Actinopteri; order Synbranchiformes; family Synbranchidae; genus Monopterus; species Monopterus albus. The sequence goes on from NW_018128158.1 coordinate 300,135, forward strand.
CTTTATTTTCCTTGTTTATACATATTACAGCTGTATTGATGATTGTCCAGAACTACTGAGCTTTGGATATTCTTAATACATTTATTTTCCTTGCTTAAATATCTTACAATTGTATTCATGAGAATCAAATAGAATCTGCTTACTTTGAATATTGTAACTTCTGTTGAGTGAGGATGTCTGCATCTCCTTGTGACCAGACAGCCGAGTTACATTTTAGCAAAGGCCTATTTTACACTCACACCTCGACCCACTTAGCATATCCCAAGCTTTGCTTTGTCTTGGGATGTCCTGCAGAGGCCGGGGGCTACAACCTGACACACACACACACACACCTAGATTTACCATATTCCAACATGGTAATGTGAGCTCCGGCTCACACCAAATGACCTGTATGATCACAAACTATTGAAGGTTGCACCCCTGTCCAGGGCGGAGCAGCCCAAGAAGACAAACTGTATTGTAAGAGCTTAATTCAGGGTTCAGTGGATAGAACTCCTGCTGGAGCTCTGTCGCTCTGATCCCAGCGCTGTAAAGACTTTCCTGTGATCAGACTTTCAGTAAACCTTTTGTTGATTTTAAATGGCCCTCTCCTGTCTTCACTTCTCATGCTTCCAACAAAAGACTTTCTGACATACTTCTGCCAGTAACATTGCTGTGTACTCATGTTACAGATTCTATGTGAACATACTGCTTTGCTGTTGTTTGGCCTGACTTTCTGTTTTGAACTATATGCCCTCTGCTTGTGGGAACTTATGCACCAACTTCTTTGAATTCCTGCCCTTTTTATTTTTTGATGGGTTGCCCTGTGTTTGAACTTTGTTTTCCCGGACCGGGTTGGCTTCAGCCATTTTTTGTTTTTCACAGCACCACTTGGTACTATGACTGAACAGTTTCCTCAGGCAGCGCTCCGCAGGGCTAGGACACCTGCCTCTACTGCGACTAGCACGGTGGTCCTGGATCTCTGCTGTTTAGCCATTGTTACTATTCTGCCTTTCAGGCTTCAAATGATCTTGTTTGAACGTCTAATTTAGTCCTTTAAGGGAAATATGTAAGCTCTAGCTAATTTTCTTGGTTTATAGTTCCGTCTAGCGGGTGAGTGTCTCCAACAGGAACTAAGTTTCTATCTATTTTAGCCCGGACGTTTTTAGGGATACACTCAAGACGTAAGACACAACAGTTTCATGGCTTTCTTTCAAGCTCCGGTGCTCCTTGGGTTAGCATAATCAGTAAGTTTCTGGTGCTGTGTTTACTCTATGTAGCATTATCTTGTGCCGTTTTAATACAGTGTGTAGTTTGAGTGTTTTTACATTAATGTTAACACTTCCTGTTCCTCTCCGTGTGTAGTGGCAACACCACGTTAGCATTCTGTTAGCATTTGTAACCATCTTGCTTCCGGTCTTTTATCCTTTGTTAGTACAATTTTAACTTAGTGTGTCGTGACTTCTAATGACAATTTATGTATAATGTATTCAGATCACATGTTAAAATGAACATGTTCTTTATTTCTGTTTCAGTTTTACAAAAAGAGGAAAAGAAAGAATAAATAGGGCTTCTACAGTAGAACTCCAAAAAATCATTCTTTATCGTCTCCGGAGTTTTCCTCTGTGGGCCTCTTGTGTTTAGCTCGCTGCATAAGCTAAGCAGCTGACATTTAGCTGAGGGCAGAAGAGTCACACCACCTGGCTGCCTGCCCTGCTGTCTGCTGACAGACTGGTTTTCACTCTCCACCACGGGGGTCCTGCACTCCGGACCAGCGATCGCCAGCTCCTGCTTCCCTGGGCTGCTTCCTATACCTGTGGCAATGTCCTGTCAAGAGCTAGCACACTCAACGCTACACACAACTCTATTCAGGTATTCAGTATTCCTACTCAAACTAGCTCTTACCGTAGTATACCTGTTACTCTCTCTCTCATCCTCTGCTCTTGTTTAGCAGGCTGCACCTCTCTTCAACCCCAGGTTTCAACCCTAGCAGTCACGTCCTCGCTGCATAAGCTAAGCAGCTGACATTTAGCTGAGGGCAGAAGAGTCACACCACCTGGCTGCCTGCCCTGCTGTCTGCTGACAGACTGGTTTTCACTCTCCACCACGGGAGTCCTGCACTCCGGACCAGCGATCGCCGGTCCAAAATCATTAAAATACAATTACCTTGTCAAGCCTGAGTCTGAGTCCTGCATAATTCTGAGTCCGAACTAGCACTATACAGTGGGTACGGAAAGTATTCAGACCCCCTTAAATTTTTCACTCTTTGTTATATTGCAGCCATATGCTAAAATCATTTAAGTTCATTTTTTTCCTCATTAATGTACACACAGCACCCCATATTGACAGAAAAACACAGATTTTTTGACATTTTTGCAGATTTATTAAAAAAGAAAAACTGAAATATCACATGGTCATAAGTATTCAGACCCTTTGCT
>NW_018128158.1:303709-309582 GCF_001952655.1 Monopterus albus
TTCTATCACTTGATTCTCATCAATACAATTGGTTTCTTGGAGATGCAGACATACTGTCTCTACACAGAAGTTAATGCAGGCAGTTTCTACTTCAGTATCACTTGATTCTCAGCAATACAATTGTAAGATATTTAAGCAAGGAAAATAAATGCATTAAGAATGACCAAAGCTCAGTAGTTCTGGACAATCATCAATAGATATCTATGGATAGACAAGGAAATTAAAGTTATGACAAGTAACTAAAGGGAACTAAAGGTATGAGAATTGTTAGGTAATTTTTTAGTCAGATAGATATTGCTTAGATACTTGTTGTATTAGAAATGATTAGTGGAGACAGGATGTCTAGCTCAGGCTGTTAAATGCTTAGTCATTCTCATGAGTTTTTTGCAGGGTGCATATGGTCAAGGATAACTAGATAGAAAAGTTTGACTGTCAGCAGACAGGATGATTATTGTTAGTATTATGATATGTTTAGCCGTAATCTTAATCATAATATCTTCCTAGGCTTAATGTCCGGACATGTCCCTGAATGTCCTGTATGTTCTTAGATACACACCACATAATCAACACTCACACACACTGATTTTCTCCATGTTTTGACTACTGCTCTGGTCAGCTGCATAGCTGGCATATCAGGTGACGCCACGGTTTGACGTGCCTGTGTAGAATGGGGTTAGCCCAAACCATATAATGTACAGGCCTGTTGGGTTCGGGGTCTTTCATTCTTCATCTGCCTGCGTGCAGGATTGGAGGTGGAAGATGCCTGGACGTGTAATGTTAATTTTACCTGTGATCCTTTGAATAAACCAGCACGGTTATTTTTTATATCCAAGTGGTCCGCCTCATCTCTCTGAGTTCCTGGTTAAAAGAACTGGGAAATATCTTTCAGAAGTAACTAGTAACTAAAGCTTATAAAGTAACTAGAGCACATAAGAATCAAATCTTACACATCTATCTTGGAACTGTAGTACAATTGATCAAAACAAGGGTAATATGTATTCAAACATGGAGGTGGTTGTTTTGTAGTAGCCTGGTGCTTGTTTAATCAGTGGATCTGCTGTGCATACTGTATGTAGCTTAACAATGCTCTTGTTAAAGACTATGAATAATAGAGACACCTGCTACATTCAGATAGTTGTAAAAAGAACAAAGTAAAAGGGATGCACTGGTTAGCCTAGGAATCACCTAAAAAGTGTTATTCTGTCAACCTGGAATACCACTTTTTTGTGTGTGTGATCACATCAGCTGGTTGACAACTGCAAAACAAAAGTGGAAAGATAAGCAATAAACCTGAGCCATCAACATGCTCTGAGCTTGCAAGCAGTGGACCACAAGAAACAGTCACTCTTGGCCACTGGATTGACACTGACACACACTATCTATCTTACTGGTACACAAGATTAATACCAAATTGAAAACCCTCAGTTCACCATAGGAGAATGCCAGTTCACTGGTGCAAAGTCTGTTCTGTGCCATGTGTTGACACTGTTAGGTATTTTTAGTCAGATAGACATTGGTTAGGTGCTTGTTGTATTAGAAATGTTTAGTGTAGACAGCATGTCTAGCTCAGGCTGTTAAAATGCTTAGTCATTCCCATGGGGGACTCCAGGTTGTTTATGTTCAAGGATAACTAGATAGAAAGTTGATTACTGTATGACGTGTTTAATCATAATCGTAATCATAATATCTTGTTATGCTTAATGTCATGACATGTCACTGGATGTCCTGTCAGAATGTCTTAGATACACACCACACAATCAACGGACAATCACACATTGATTTTCTTCATGTTTTGACTACCGCTCTGGTCAGCTGCAAAGCTGGCACCAGGAGACGTCACGCTTTGACGTTCCTGTGTAGAATGGGGTTGGCCCAAAGCGATATAATGTACAGGCCTGTTGGGTTCGGGGTCTTTCATCCTTCAGCTGCCTGCGTGCATGTTGGAGGTGCAAGATACCTGAGTGTGTAATGTTAATTTTTACCTGTGTTCATGGAATAAATCAGCACTGTTTTGAAGCTACTTGGACTACCTCGTCTCTCAGAGTTAGCATGGTACAAAGAACCGGAATACAACAACACTAACACTACAGACCCCTAAGATTCACACAAATAAGAAAACATTTAATTTGGATAAAACCCAACAGGGCAGTGTAAACATCAGTGTAAATGCTACATAAATTGTCCCTGTGGATGTACTGATAACATAGTCTCACTCTCCTGGATGCTGTGTCCTTTCTTCCATAGAGCCTATTATTTAAATGGTTGTGGACTATTTAAAGTGAAGGTATATGCTATTTGATATTATCTTCCATTAATGTACTATTGCTCCTTTAAGCTTTTTTCTGAGATAAACAGAAGCATTCACATAGTGAAATACAAAACCAGATAGGCATACAGTTTAATGAGGATGCCCCCACCACTACTACCATTATGGATGTTTTGTGACCTTATATTACATGAATCTTGGCCAGAGAATATTTGTTACTGAAGTAGCTGTATGAGTAAAAGCAAACTGGAGCAGCTGAGAACCTGTCTACCTCGCTGTCTATGTAAACACACACATACACACCAGTATACTGTAACAAATGTGTGTTCAAGATCTTTTCTTAACATTAATGAAAAACTGTGATGAAAAAACTGAAAATGGTGATCTCCTACCTGTTTTGCTGAAACTTCAGCTGCACACAGCTGAGCTAAACAATCATTAATACAACTGTCTTCCTGGCTTTTCCCCTGAGCCGCAACATGCATTTCTTCCTGGTAAGCTGAGTGTCATGTGATTGTCATATGATGAACCAGGAAACAGGTTGCAGAGGCACGCAGACCACAGACAAGTGATGCAGAGGTGATGTGTTGTTACATTTTATTAGCATTTTTTATTCTTTGTTGGTATGATGCTAGTTTTTCTTTAGTGTTGCAGTAGCAGTGGGTCATATATGAAGTGCACACAAATGCTTATAAGAAGTAAATTATTTATATACCGGTTTATTAAAACATGAAACCTCAAAGTGAGAAAGAGTTGCATTGGGAGTGTTTTAATAAACTCATCGTTTTGATTGTTGAAGCAATTCATTTTCTCACTAATAAAATGACACAAGGAATATCTAGTGTTACCTGATATTACATTCAATTTGTTGGGAAATTATTTGGTCTTATGCCACTGTAATTTGTAGTAGTAGTCGAATTAATTCAAAGTAGTGTCTCTATTTACAGTGCCTTGCGAAAGTATTCGGCCCCCTTGAACTTTGCAACCTTTTGCCACATTTCAGGCTTCAAACATAAAGATATAAAACTGTAATTTTTTGTGAAGAATCAACAACAAGTGGGACACAATCATGAAGTGGAACGAAATTTATTGGATATTTCAAACTTTTTTAACAAATAAAAAACTGAAAAATTGGGCGTGCAAAATTATTCAGCCCCTTTACTTTCAGTGCAGCAAACTCTCTAAAGAAGTTCAGTGAGGATCTCTGAATGATCCAGTGTTGACCTAAATGACTAATGATGATAAACAGAATCCACCTGTGTGTAATCAAGTCTCCATATAAATGCACCTGCACTGTGATAGTCTCAGAGGTCCATTTAAAGCGCAGAGAGCATCATGAAGAACAAAGAACACACCAGGCAGGTCCGAGATACTGTTGTGCAGAAGTTTAAAGCCGGATTTGGATACAAAAAGATTTCCCAAGCTTTAAACATCCCAAGGAGCACTGTGCAAGCGATAAGATTGAAATGGAAGGAGTATCAGACCACTGCAAATCTACCAAGACCTGACCGTCCCTCTAAACTTTCAGCTCATACAAGGAGAAGACTGAGCAGAGATGCAGCCAAGAGGCCCATGATCACTCGGGATTAACTGCAGAGATCTACAGCTGAGGTGGGAGACTCTGTCCATAGGACAACAATCAGTCGTATACTGCACAAATCTGGCCCTTATGGAAGAGTGGCAAGAAGAAAGCCATTTCTTAAAGATATCCATAAAAAGTGTCATTTAAAGTTTGCCACAAGCCACCTGGGAGACACACCAAACATGTGGAAGAAGGTGCTCTGGTCAGATGAAACCAAAATCGAACTTTTTGGCAACAATGCAAAACATTATGTTTGGCGTAAAAGCAACACAGCTCATCACCCTGAACACACCATCCCCACTGTCAAACATGGTGGTGGCAGCATCATGGTTTGGGCCTGCTTTTCTTCAGCAGGGACAGGGAAGATGGTCAAAATTGATGGGAAGATGGATGGAGCCAAATACAGGACCATTCTGGAAGGAAACCTGATGGAGTCTGCAAAAGACCTGAGACTGGGACGGAGATTTGTCTTCCAACAAGACAATGATCCAAAACATAAAGCAAAATCTACAATGGAATGGTTCACAAATAAACATATCCAGGTGTTAGAATGGCCAAGTCAAAGTCCAGACCTGAATCCAATCGAGAATCTGTGGAAAGAACTGAAAACTGCTGTTCACAAACGCTCTCCATCCAACCTCACTGAGCTCGAGCTGTTTTGCAAGGAGGAATGGGCAAAAATTTCAGTCTCTCGATGTGCAAAACTGATAGACATACCCCAAGCGACTTACAGCTGTAATCGCAGCAAAAGGTGGCGCTACAAAGTATTAACTTAAGGGGGCTGAATAATTTTGCACGCCCAATTTTTCAGTTTTTTATTTGTTAAAAAAGTTTGAAATATCCAATAAATTTCATTCCACTTCATGATTGTGTCCCACTTGTTGATTCTTCACAAAAAATTACAGTTTTATATCTTTATGTTTGAAGCCTGAAATGTGGCAAAAGGTCACAAAGTTCAAGGGGGCCGAATACTTTCGCAAGGCACTGTAAATAAACTAGTCCCCAGTGTGTGGCTATAGGTCAAATAGTGAAGTTGCACATCAGGAGGCATCATATGTTCTTACAACAGGGGTATCCAACCTTTTTTACTCAGAGAGCTACTCTGAAAAAATGAAAGCTGCTGAGCGCTACCCATGTTTTATATAATTCTGCTAGTTACATTTAATCACATACTGTATCAAAACCTTTAAACTGGTCTCCAAACTAAACCAGCTGATTAAGCTAATTGTTTGTGGTAACCGGTTATCAAATATTAATATCCAACACAAAAAAAAAAACAGCATCAGTGATCACCTCCTTTCACATATCAGAGCCTTATTTTATAGACGTAATGTACTGTAGCTGCTGTAAAAACACTGGAAAGTTGGTTGTTGGGCTCCTTATCAACACAAATAACACTGGAGGGAATTAAGGCAGGCAACTTAAAACCTCTTGGTGCCCGACGCCACAGTGTGGTTAAAAAAAACAAACATTTTGTGTTGCTTACACATTCTGAGGACATCGTGATCTCAGATATGTCCACAGCAAATAAACGTCCACAACCCTGCTTAGAAATAATAGAAAAAGATGGTCCTCATAAGGCCAGTATTTGTCTGAGTAGCAAAGCGATGCATCAACAGCTGGCAGTACAGCCAATGGTACGTGGCAAACAGCTAATAGCAGATTTGGCACAGTGTTACTTACTTTACTGAAATGTAGCCTAGACATGCTGAAGGGCACAGCACAGCTAACTGAATCCGTGGCAATGTTACAGGTTTATTGTTTCATTTAAGCAAAGAGTTTTAAGGCTTAACGCAACATTTTCTTCTTCTGTTGTTTAATGGTTGTTGGCAGACAACTTTAGGCACATTACTGACACCTTCTAGACTGGAGTGTGGATCAGAACTGACCCTTTCTGCTACTATAATAAATAATCTCACACAATTTATGCTATATTACTTTACTCAGTCTGGTGCCCTCTAAAAACCTAAAGATTGCTCTGTACCCTACATCCCCTGGTCTCGTTTGTAACATCTCTTTTAAATT
>NW_018128158.1:310406-314484 GCF_001952655.1 Monopterus albus
GTCTGCTGACAGTCAAACTTTTCTATCTAGTTATCCTTGGCCATATGCACCCTGCAAAAAACTCATGAGAATGACTAAGCATTTAACAGCCTGAGCTAGACATCCTGTCTCCACTAATCATTTCTAATACAACAAGTATCTAAGCAATATCTATCTGACTAAAAAATTACCTAACAATTCTCATACCTTTAGTTCCCTTTAGTTACTTGTCATAACTTTAATTTCCTTGTCTATCCATAGATATCTATTGATGATTGTCCAGAACTACTGAGCTTTGGTCATTCTTAATGCATTTATTTTCCTTGCTTATATATCTTACAATTGTATTGCTGAGAATCAAGTGATACTGAAGTAGAAACTGCCTGCATTAACTTCTGTGTAGAGACAGTATGTGTTCCACTTCATGATTGTGTCCCACTTGTTGTTGATTCTTCACAAAAAATTACAGTTTTATATCTTTATGTTTGAAGCCTGAAATGTGGCAAAAGGTCGCAAAGTTCAAGGGGGCCGAATACTTTCGCAAGGCACTGTATATTTCGAATGGAATTTTTGAACCAGATGTAAGATTTTTTTTCTTTTCATTTTGTGATTTGACTTTCATAAATCATTAGAAAACAGTTCAAATAATTATTAGGTAAATATACTCTGAATGGCCACTTTATTAGGCACACCTGTACAATTGTATGCAATTCAATGCAACACTTCCACCTGTTAAGGTTAGTCCCCCTCACCAGGAGAGTGAGGGAGAACTGAGGTAGGACTCAAGACTGCTGACCCAGGTGCTAGTAAAAAAGGTGGTTTAATGATGGGGATCACAAAAAGGAACAGAGTCAATGAATACATACAACCAGGGCTGGGTAAAGATGGCTGAGGAGACCAGAACTACCAGGGGAGTAGACAGGTTAATGACAGGAACCAGGAGAGTAGGAGGATCAGGACGGACAGGTGAATAGACAAATGAACCAGGAGGACTGACGAACGAAAAAGAAATCCACAGCACAGGAACTGTCAGCGTGGAAAGCAAATAGCATATCGCTAACCTCATGGAAAAAACAAACACAGAGATCCACACAGGAACTGTCAGCGTGGACGTATAACACAAAACAACATATAACCAATGTACAAAATGAAATCCACAGCACAGGAACTGTCAGCACGAAAATCAAAATGAGGTCTATTACATACCATCAACACAGGTATTTGGTGTGAGTTCTGTTAATGCTCCGGTGAAGACAGAGCGTCTGCCAGAGGTATAAAGGAGGAAGGTAATCATAGTGTCATGGCAAAAATCAATACACAGGGAGAATCACTGCAGTGCCAATCATCATTTATTGAACAATATTTTATGATAATAGTGGAGAAGGCGAGAAACAGGATCACCTGTCAGGTTTGGGCCTCCGCAGAGAAAGTCAGGCTGTCAGTCAGCAGGTCTGGTCTTCTCTTCAGGTCCTCACACACACACCTGATCAGCTCTGCAGCTAACTATATGGCCATTTCCCAACTTCCTGTAATTGTCCAGATCTTGACGTCCAACCGGGCCCCCACCCTGGTTACACTTCTCTATTTTGGGATCCCCTGCACACTGTGCTAAACAACAGGAAGTTTGACGCCCGATGTTCTTGCAGAGACCCGTACAAAGGCGCAGAGACTTCACTCTGACCATACTACATATTGTGCATTAACTCAACTCCACCTGGAAGAGATGGCTGCACAAAGACAGACCTGAAAGTACAACACACAGACACAAACAAAACATGACCCACATCAAATACAAAACACATGAATATACAAAACATAAACTATATACATTTACTGAAAATGACTAAAGTCAATATCATTATCATATCATCAGTAATCCTAGATAAGATGTAGCCTGCAATTTATGTATATGGAAAGTTTTTCTCTAAAGTAACAACTTCAGACGATCATCACCCTGAATGTTTTTATTTATAGTTTAACAGTCCACCTTAAGGGTGTCAGGATTATTGTTATGTGCATCTTTGAAATCTCTAGGTTAATCCAGATTACCTTTCCTAACTGCATTTTTATGTTCAAAAACTTTGTCTTCATGTCGTCTCTTTGTGTGTATAGTATTTATAGGTACAAGAAAGGCGATATACGACAAATGTAATGAAGGATTTTATATCATTTATTTCACCAAGCCTCTATCCTGTCTGCCTGAACCTGGTCACCAAACCTGTATTCTGCTTGCCTGACTCTCCACTTGCCACATGGGATACTGTCCATCCACTTTTAGACTTGTCAGTGCAGTTAGTCTTTTTTTTTTTGATCCAGCCTGTTTTTTTAACTTGTTTTTGCCCTATGGACTTTTGTCCATGAGTGCAGGCATTCTTGTTAGCAGACTGAAGAGAACTGCTTTTGTCATTGGTACTTTGTGCATAGGCCTGTGTGTTATATCTGTCAAACTTATCTGCATTCCTCTCCCTAGCCTCTGGAATTTGCTGGTCTACCTTTTTTCTGTGCTATCATCTAGTTCATTTTTGGAAGAGAATACTCACCTCTGTCCATTACTTATCTGTGTGTCAACCCGATCTCGTCTGAGCTCAGAAGCTAACCAGGGCTGGGCATGGTTTCTGATAAGCAGCCACATGAACCTACCCACTCTTTGATTGTTTGTCTTATTTCCTTTCTTTTCTCTATCCATTCAGCCCAACCAGTTGAGGCCGAAGGCTGGCCACCAAGAGCTGGGGTCTGCTGAAGGTTTCAGCCATTAAAGGGAGTGTTTCCTCCTCACTGTCACCAATTACTTGCTCAATGGGGAATTGTTGGGCCTTTTCTATACAATATTAATAATGGTAAAGTCTAGAGTGTACTTTGTAAAGTGTCCTGAGATGAAATAAAATTGAACTGAATCAAAACAGCCCATAATATGTGCTGGTAACATCATTTGGTCCTAAAGGGTCTGCACAGAAACTTAAGGTCTTTTCACATGAAAAGCGACACAAATAAACAATACAAAATAGCATTGTTTTTTGTTTGTTTTTTTATTTCCTGGGAGGATTTAAATGCACCACATATATTCACACTAAACATAACACGAATATCTTACAAGTTTTCAATATTGTCAGATTCAATACAAATAAAATAACACAGTGAATATTCAATGTTATTATTATTCAGGTTTCTTTCTAAAGGGAGTTTTTCCTGCCCACTGTTGCCAAGTGCCTGCTCAAGGGGGATTTCTTGAGTTTTTCCTCTGCAATAATAGTAACTACTTTCTAAAGTATCCTGAGATTACGTTTGTTGTGATTTGGGGCTCTACAAATAAAATTGAATTGAATTAAACTGATTCTTGTCATGATTCTGTCCTGTCAGTTTCTGTTCCCATGCTTTTATTTTGACATTACTTCCTGTTTCAGTTTCACCTTAGTTTCAGACTTTTTACTTTAATCACCAGTTATTGTTTACACCTGTTTTCACCCTGTTATAGGCAGCTTTCCCCCACAAGGGAGGCTGCCAGATCGTACTAAACCATGTTCAGACTTTCCAGTGGTTTTTTTGTCTTGTGTTTGTTTTTCTAGCTCTGACCCCGGATTGACTTGATTATGTTTTCTGGACTCCTGCATTGTGTTTTGTTATTTGTAATCTCCACCTCAGCAAAAAGATTGTTTTCTGCTTTTCCTCATCTGGCAATATAATCGAGTTCACCCGCAACATTACATGCCGATTACTGACAAATCTAAAGTGTCCCAAGCTGCTTCACCCCATTCATACCAACATGTGTGGTTATTATAATCCCCAAGGGTGAAATGCAGTTACATGCATGGATCTTAGCTCATTAAAACTACTCAGGTTCTCAAAATATGCATAACTCAAATATACTGTACTATGTAATGCTCACGGAATGTGTTATAGGATTTGGATTTTGGAATTGATCATCCATCCATCCATCCATTTTCCTCCACTTATCCGGGACCGGGTCGCGGGGGCAGCAGTCTAAGCAAAGATGCCCAGACTTCCCTCTCTCCAGACACTTCCTCCAGCTCCTCCGAGGGGAGGCCGAGGTGTTCCCAGGCCAGCCAAGAGACATAGTCCCTCCAGCGTGTCCTGGGTCTTC
>NW_018128158.1:315482-316356 GCF_001952655.1 Monopterus albus
GTTGGAACACACCCTCCGGTCCCCCTTTTTAAAAAGAGGGACCACCACCCCAGTCTGCCAGTCCAGAGGCACTGTCCCCGACCGCCATGCAACGTTGCAGAGGCGTGTCAACCAAGACAGCCCAACAACATCCAGAGACCTAAGGTACTCAGGGCGGATCTCATCCCCTGGTGCCTTGCCACCGAGAAGCTTCTTGACTACCTCAGTGACTTCAGCTTGGGTGATGGACGAGTCCACCTCTGAGCCCTCAACCTCTGCTTCCTCATCGGAAGACATGGTTTATGGATTGAGGAAATCCTCGAAGTATTCCAAATACTGAGGTGTATACTAAGATATAAAATTCCCCACTCGCCCCCACTTCGGGGCGGTCATATTCCTTCCTTCAAGCTCGGGTCCTCTACCAGAGGCCTGGAAGCTTGAGGGTCCTGCGCAGTATCTTAGCTGTTCTTAGGACTGCACTCTTCTGGACAGAGATCTCAGATGTTCCTGGGATCTGTTGGAGCCGCTCTCCCAGTTTGGGGGTCATAGCCCCCAGTGTTTCTATTACCACGGGGACCACTTGTGCCTTCACCTTCCACATCTTTTCTAGCTCTTCTTTCAGCCCTTGGTATTGGTGTCCACCAACTTTTCCCAACAGACCCTCACAATACATTTGGGTCTGCCGAATCTGTCCAGCTTCCTCCCCCGCCATCAGATCCAGCTCACCACCAGGTGGTGATCAGTTGACAGCTCCGCCCCTCTCTTCACCCGAGTGTCCAAGACATATGGCCGGAGGTCAGATGAAACAACCACAAAGTCGATCATCGACCTCCGGCCTAGGGTGTCCTGGTGCCATGTGCACTGATGGACACCCTTATGCTTGAACATGGTGTTC
>NW_018128158.1:316427-322955 GCF_001952655.1 Monopterus albus
GCGCCCAACTATATCTAGCCGGTACCTCTCAACCTCCTGCACAAGCTCGGGCTCCTTCCCCACCAGCGAGGTGACATTCCATGTCCCCAAGGCTAGTCTCCTTTTCCAGAGGTCGGGTAATCAGGGCCCCTGCCTTTGACTGCTGCCCAATCCATTGTGCACCGGCCCTTTACGGATCCTCCTGCAGGTGGTGGGCCCACGGGAGGACGTCCCCACGTCGCTCATTCGGGCTAAGCCTGGCCGGGCCCCATGAGGGGAGGCCCGGCCACCAGGCGCTCACATTCGAGCCCCAACCCCGGGCCTGGCTCCAGGGTGGGGCCCCGGCTGCGCCATGCCGGGCGACGTCATGGTCCTTGATTTTAATCTATTCATAAAGGGCTGGAATTGATCAGTTCAGTTTAATTTGATTTAGAGCCCCACTTGACAAGACAAATGAAACACTACAATGAGGGATTTGAGAAGATTTGGGCAAAACACATTGTTATAATGAACATAATATAGTAAAATAACAATCAAGTCAAAATGGCTAGAATTAAGCTTTACAGTATTTGTTTGGAGTTATTCTATATTTTATTATTTTCAGAAAATCCCATCAAAACATCAGTCCAGCAATGTGTCAGTCTGTCTCTCAATACTTTTTAACTTCCCCACTTGTCTGTGGTTCCATTGAACCATTGGTTCTTAAAAAGGACATGAATTTTCAAAAGAAACTCTCAGATATATAGTTTTATAAAAACAAAGCCTCATTCATTTCCGAAAACTGCTGCTCACTGTAGTTTTTCCACATAGAAATGCCCCGCCTTTCCCACCTTCTCCTAGGACCAAATGTAAAACTTCCACCCCAGCAAGTAAACCTCCTATGATTAGAGCTGTCCCTGTTATGACTTTTACCTCTCCAGCTGCTTGTCTCACCATTGCTCCCCCTACTGTAGCCCCCAATCCCAGCTGACACATTTTTGCCACAAAGAAAGCTGAATTCAAAACTTCCAGAGAGGACTGATAGTTCATATGAGTGGTGATGTATTATCTGGACTGATTCTGCCCTGCCACTCCCATCTTCATGGCAGTTGTTACAACCACTTGTCCAGCATGTAAGGTCAACATGGCGATAAGAAACATTGCAAGCATTCCCTTGCATCCTACCAACATCCAAAACTTAAAGTCAGAAGATTTCAGAAGCAAATATGTTATGACACTAACCAAAGGCCAAAAGCACTATAAACACAGACTGGTGTCCTCCATAACCAAACACCCCAAACCCTGATGTAACTGGAAACCACTGCCATTGGTATTCCTGAGAAAGCCAAGAAGTCCACATATTTGATCACCATGGTGTCGTTCCAGTCTTGGATGGTTCTTTGCTTCATCTCTGCCTTTTCACTTTTCATCTTCATCCTCTCTATCTCCTCTCTCTGCCTTCTCTCAATGATTCATGTTGTCCTGGGCTCCATCCCGCTGGTGCTGCCTCCCTTTTCCAGTGTCAGGATCCTCTACTTTACCTGGACAACCACTCTCTGTCTCTGCTGAGAATCTACAGATCCTAGTGTTGAACAGGCCTCTCCCTGCTTCCAGAGGAACCTAAATATAAAGTGAAGGGGCAGTTGAAACACAGTGAATATGCTCAGTGCCCACAGGAGGCCTACCATGCCGTGATTTTTCACAATCCATTGGATGTCATCCCCAAGTGTGGTTCTGCTAACAGTGCCCACAATCCAACAGACTGTTTGGGAGGTGCCACAGCTTCTTGTGGTCATCAACACTGAAGCCACTACTGCTGCTAAAATTACACTGGCTATGACTGAGGTCATCGCTGTGGTCAGTGCTGTGGCCCCAATAAGGCTCCCCAGGCCCAGAGCACCCACTGTCCTGACTTCCTCTATCAGTGGTTTCAGTGGGCCAGCTGCAGTCATCACTGACAGGGTCTTGTCCACTGGATCCTCTGTGGCTCCCAGTGTGGAGCCTCCCATAGCTCCCACAGCTGTCTCCATTAGAGGGCTCCTGGCTTCTGAGACATGACAACAACCAAACTGTTAACCAGTGTGTGGGGTTTCCTTACTTTCAAAGGAATTTTTATTTGCTAAATATTTTGATAATTTTGTTAGCTTGATTTATACTTTAATAATGACTTAATAATTAGGAGAGGCGACAGTGGTGTGGTGGGTAGAGCAGTCGTCTCCCAACCAGAAGGTTGAAGGTTTGAATCTCAGTGCCAGCAGTCAAAGTGTCCTTGGGCAAGACACTGAACAACCCCCCTTGTTGCCCCCGATGGTTAGAGCCATCGGTTGAGGTGGCACCGCAGATGGCTGCCATCGGTTCTGTACTGGAAACAAATTCCTTGTGTGTAACATACTTGGCCAATAAAGGTGATTATCCTTCATAGATTGTTTTTTGTTGCTGTAGTTTTTTTCATTACTCAACTTTTGAAATGATGCTGAAGGAAAAGACACCATTGTGTCTAGATGTGGCTGGTTCATGTTTTTACTTTACTGTTGTACAGTTTTGGACCATTTAGCATTTTAATGCATATGTGATATTTATTTATTCTCTTGTTTTTTGTTTCATTTTCTTCTGTATAAAGAACTGTGCAGTTGCTCTTAATAAAAAATATATGAAATGTAAAACCTTTGAATGACTGGACAAAGACTAAATCTTTAGTGGCTCCTAAGACTTCACTCATATCCCAGTTAATGAGTTTCCTGTCTTTCTTTTCACATGTTGTCTGTAAATCTTGACTAAGGCTGCAATCAGAGACTGTGACCAAACAGGTTGATCATGTTTAACCAGCAGACACACCATGCTGCCATGAGATCTGTTCACACTCTCTATGAAATTCCAATTACAATGACATTAAACCCTTACTGGGATAGTAAAGGTCAAAAGAATGTAACAGTAGCAAAAGTAGGCTTTTATGTGGTAACCCCCCAATGTCTGTAAAAATTCTTTGTTACATAGCCTCCTTAATATGCAGATAAAAAAGCACAAAAGAAGCATTTCACTGCTGTGGGTAGGTTGAAGTGCTCAGAATCAGATGAATGAATATGGATATTTAGAAAGATGATACATCTTTACCCAGTTTAGTCTGTGTCATGATGTTCTGAGACTGGCAGTAGACAGAAGGATCCTCTTTCCTGTCAGGCTTTTCTAGACCTGTGTCCTACGTGTGTAGTCTGCACCCTGTGAATCATAAAATCTGATTACAAGGGCTTCTTCAGCAGCCCATGCAGGACACACCCCCTACTGGATTCTACACAGCAGCAATTTCCTCTTCAGTCCATTTATTTTCACTACACATTGGCAGTCTATATGAACACAAAAATCATTAAAAAAATAATGGTGAGAGTCAGACCAAAGAATATGCAAAGTATGAGTGAAAACTGAAAAAAAGAGGGACTTTGGGAGATTTTGCTAAACTTCCCAAGATCTCGTAAGCGCACACCCTCATCTCACACTTAAGAAAAAATTGTAACTGAAAATGAGTGATGGCGGTCTGACTGACTTTACTTGCTGTCTTGATTGGGACATCTGCAGGGTATAAAGTTGCTTTCAAGAATTTCTTTGTGTGTCTATGTGTAGGCAAGTGGAGGACTGGAGAGTGCAGAGCCAGGGAACAGAGAGCTGAAGAGTCGGGTAGCATGTCAGGGAACAGGTGAGTGTCGACAAACAAACCAGTGGGGAGTAAATGGAAAAGTAGGGTATATGTAACAGACTGAACTGGGAGATAATGAGGGGCAGGTGCATGCAATGATGAGTGAGTATGCTGGTGGAGATGTGACAGGCAGGGAAAGACGGAATCCGGGAAAAAACAACAGAAAAACAGGAAGCACAGACACAAACCATAACAGTAGATGATCTGAGTTTTGTTCTATCACTTGTCTTTTGTAAAAGGAGCCTGTAGTTGATACTAAGTTGTGTCACTGTGAGCCATCCACGTCATATATGTGGTTGAACAAAACACACAAACACTCGTGGCTGCCAATTCTCGTTATTGCCAGCCACCAATAAAAGCAATGGCTCTTTGTTTTTAAAGAAAAAAGCATAGTTGCAGGAAATATGCAATTTTTTTTATTTTATTTTATTGCTATTGAAATATTTGAAAATAATTGCCCATCCCTGTAAATGGTCACTCTTTCTATTGTATATTTTAAACTATAGCATTTTAATCAGTGTAAAACTTCCACATGGTATAGTAAACAGTATTTTATTTTCATGACTTCATCCCAGTGTAAAGACTATAAGCTGAATGGGAGCATGATGGCAGGAGCAGCAGGGAAACCCTTATGTACGGCACTGTAACACAGACACAACACATCCATGGATGAGTACATCTTTTCTTTTTCTTAAATATGTACATCTCACATGAATGTCTGTGCGTAATTACAAAGACATGTAGCATGTAGCTTGATAGCTGTGTATGTTACATTTTAATTTGCTAAAAGTGTTAGCACTTGCTTGCCTGTGCTCTATTATGGGAAGATGTGACTGTGGTGCTTGTATAATGTTACCTAATAACACATGGACATGCAGCCACTGACATCAGAATGAAACTGAAACAAACCCAGTCCAGATCACTGAAAGTAGCCTATCACTATAACACAGATTAGCCTCCATCCCAGCCATATATGGATGCTTATAAATGTTTAATCAAATGTTTCTGTATAAACGTTCAAGTTGCTGACATATTTTATCTATTTTCTGTTTTTCTATTGGACACGTCATTAATTTTACATTGATCTGACAACTAAGAAATATACTTTTAGAAAACGGAATTCAGTTTCCCAGTTTTCTGTTTGTCATATCCCAAACAGAAACTGAACTGACTGTCCAGTCGGCTCCCTGAATCGAATCGGACTGAAGGGAAAAATCAATGGAAGACCTGACAAACCGGACACTATAGGGCCAGCAGAGGGCAGTAATGCAACGTTGGCGATGTCGGCTGCCTTTTTACCCCAAAGAAGTAGATGTAGCGGAACTGTTGGAAGTTTAGATGTTTAGTACTCGTGATCTACGGAATCATTTTAGTGTAACTCTACGATGGCCTCTCCGAAGAAAACATGTGTGCAGTTGTGTGGTGAGTTTTTCTTTTAGGTCATTCTTGTTGCCCATACAAAACACAGTGTTTTCCGCGGATTTTAATCTCAAAGATAAGCGGCATCGCGAATGAGGATTCGAGAAATTCCTTCAGAATTTGGTAGTGTGTTATGAAACGAAGGTGCAGGGTTAAAACTGTTCGCAAGTCTCATTTTCGCACGCTAACATCAGATTATCTTTGTGACTGTAACGCATGAGAGTCACAAACTGGGACTAGCTGTCGGTTTACAAAACTGTTGGTACTTATGTTTTATAATTATGGCTTACGATCTAATAATTAGAATCTGCTTTATTGGCAGGTGTGTCGGACACACGAGGAATTTGACTCTGGTACATCTGCTCTCAATGTGCACGTACATATTCCCATGCAAGGGGCAAGTAAACAGTAGACCATCGTAAGGCTGTATAACAAAAAAAATTGTCAGTGTTAACAAGCAACAACCAGGGCAAACGATGCAAAATTAAGCAGTATAAACAGGCAGTAATAAAATGCAGACAGACAGGAGAATGATCATCGAGATGAGATAATAGGAATGAGGTAGAATAAAAACAGAGTACTTAAAATAGAGACCAGGGCAAGGGACAAGTAAACAGTAACTAACATCGGCTGTGTAATATACCAAAAATAAGCAGTATTAACAAGCAACAAACAGTGCAAACAATGCAAAATAAGCAGTAAACAATGCAGGAAACAGGCCTGTACGAATCAGTATGGTCTGTACGAGATATATTCAGAGTTATTGCGCTGAGGGTTATGGCCCAGTCATACTGTCATTGGTTGAGTGTTCATCAGAGTGATGGCCTGGAGTAAGAAACCGTCCCTGTGCCTGGTTGTCTTGTGCACAGTGACCAAGACGAGATCTTTTGTATCAAAGTAATTCAGGGATAGTTGGCAGTATGTCCAATAGTAACATTAGCAAAAATGATCTGCTAATAGTTGATTTGGCATGCATAGTGCAATGTTTACACCTTTATGGTGTAAACATTGCATGTGGACTGCAGGCACCGAGATTCAGAGTGTCCTTGGGCAAGACACTGTGTGTGAATATATACAGTGGGGCAAATAAGTATTTGATACACTGCCGAGTTTTCAAGTTTTCCCACTTACAGAGAGTGGACAGTTCTGCAATTTTCATCATAGGTACACTTCAACTGTGGAAGACAGAATCTACCAAAAAAAAAATTTCCAGTAAATCACATTGTTAGATTTTTAAATAATTTATTTCCATTTTATTGCATGAAATAAGTATTTGATCACCTACCAACCAGCAAGAATTCTGGCTCTCACAGACCTGTTAGTTTGTCTTTAAGAAGCCCTCCTATCCTCCACTCATTGCCTGTATTAATTGCACCTGTTTGAACTCGTTACCTGTATAAAAGACACCTGTCCACACACTCAATCTATCAGACTCCAACTTCTCCACTATGGGCAAGACCAAA
>NW_018128158.1:323910-327358 GCF_001952655.1 Monopterus albus
TGTTGCCCAGCGACAGCCCCAAAACCTGAAAGATCTGGAGAAGACCAGTATGGAGGAGTGGGCCAAAATCCCTGCTGCAGTGTGTGCAAACCTGGTCAAGAACTACAGGAAAAGTCTGACCTCTGTAATTGTAAACAAAGGTTTCGGTACCAAATATTAAGTTCTATTTTTCTATTGTATTAAATACTTATTTCATGCAATAAAATGGAAATACATAATTTAAAAATCTAACAATGTGATTTACTGGAATTTTTTTTATATATTCTGTCGCTCACAAGTTGAGGTGTACCTACGATGAAAATTACAGATCTCTCCATTCTTTGTAAGTGGGAAAACTTGAAAAATCGGCAGTGTATCAAATACTTATTTGCCCCACTGTATGTATGTGTGTGTGTGTGTGTGTGTGTGTGTGTGTGTATGTATGTGTCTGTGTATACACACACACTGGGTTATTCAAAAAGAATGAACTGATTTTCATTACGCAATA
Source organism: Monopterus albus (assembly GCF_001952655.1). Lineage (NCBI taxonomy): Eukaryota > Metazoa > Chordata > Actinopteri > Synbranchiformes > Synbranchidae > Monopterus > Monopterus albus. The sequence continues at coordinate 324,398 of NW_018128158.1, forward strand.
TTTTATTAAGGAAAAGTAAAGAAAACTCCAGCCAAGTCACAAGTATTCTACTCACAATCAACTTTTATTTCCTGTCTTACAAGTGTTCAATGTGGCTACCACCTGCAGCACTAGCAACATCAATGCGATGAGAGAATTCCTCCCAGGCATGTATTAGCATATCACAAAACACTGAGTTGATCGCTCTTGTTATTTGATATTTAAGGTCATCGAGGTTAGTGGGTAGCGGTGGAACATAACTCCGCTTTCAAATGGTCACTGACTCATTCATGACGTTGCTTGAGAACTAAAGCAATGCATAATGAAATCGGTTCATTTTTTTTTTGAATAACCCTGTGTATATATACAGTCTTATGCAAAAGTTTAGGCACCCCTTGATAAATAACAGATTTTGGTGATTTTTTATTTGAACAGATGTTAACACAGTTTCTCTTGGAAATGGAAAAAATGCACAATATTTTCAGCAAACAGTGATGCATAGTTACTTCTTATGCCATAAATTGAACAAAAATAAAAAATAAAAACATTATTATGGCATGGTGCAAAAGTTTGGGCACCCTAAGAGTTCCAGAGTCTCAAAGTCTCTCACAAGGTATCAGACCTTAATCAGCTCGTTAGATCTGATGCACAGCAACAGCTGTCATTGGTAAATGCCAATTTCAAAGCTGTACAAATACTTTGACTCTTCAAACCTTGTGCACACACTTGTGGACACCCAGCAACCATGGGTTCCTCTAAGCAGCTGTGTAAGACCCTGAAAATGAAAGTTATTGACGCCCACAATGCAGGAGAAGGCTACAAGAAGATAGCAAAGCGTTGTCAGCTTGCAGTTTCCACAGTAAGAAATGTAAATAAGAGATGGCAGATCAGGGGAACTGGGGAGGTCAAGATGAGATCTGGAAGACCAAGAAAACTCTCGGACAGAACTGCTCGTATGCTGGTCAGAAAGACAAATCAAAACCCCCATTTGACTGCAAAAAACCTGCAGGAAGATTTAGCAGACTCAGGAGTGGTGGTGCACCGTTCCACTGTGCAGCGATGCTTGCACAGACAAGGCCTTCATGGAAGAGTCAGCAGAAGAAAACCTTATCTGCGTCCCCATCATAAAATCCAACGTCTGAAGTATGCAACAGGACATCTACAGAAGCCCGATGCGTTTTGGAAACAAGTGCTGTGGACTGATGAAGTTAAAATAGAACTCTTTGGACACAATCAGCAAAGGCATGTTTGGAGAAAAAAAGGAGCAGCATTTCATGAAAAGAACACCTTGCCAACTATTAAGCATGGGGGTGGATCTATCATGCTCTGGGGTTGTGTTGCAGCCAGTGGCACAGGAAACATTGCACGGGTGGAGGGAAGAATGGATTCCACTAAATACCAGCAAATTCTGGAAGCAAACATCACACCATCTGTAAAAAAGCTGAAGCTGAAAAGAGGATGGCTTCTACAACAGGACAATGATCCTAAACATACCTCGAAATCCACTATGGAATACCTCAAGAGACGCAGGCTGAAGGTTTTGGAATGGCCATCACAGTCCCCTGATTTAAACATCATTGAAAATTTGTGGGTAGATCTTAAAAGAGCTGTGCATGCAAGACGACCAAAGAATATTACAGAACTAGAAGCCTTTTGCAAGGAAGAATGGGAGAAGATCCCAAGTACAAGAATTGAAAGACTTTTAGCTGGCTATGAAAAGCGTTTGCAAGCTGTGATATCTGCCAGAGGAGGTGTTACTAAGTACTGATTGTGTAGGGTGCCCAAACTTTTGCACCATGCCATAATAATGTTTTTATTTTTTATTTTTGTTCAATTTATGGCATAAGAAGTAACTATGCATCACTGTTTGCAGAAAATATTGTGCATTTTTTCCATTTCCAAGAGAAACTGTGTTAACATCTGTTCAAATAAAAAATCACCAAAATCTGTTATGTATCAAGGGGTGCCTAAACTTTTGCATAAGACTGTAAACACCAAACGGCAGACAGGCAGTGGACCTTATTCACTAACATGCGCATAGAAATGTTCTTACCTTGTGCACAAAATAAGTGCAGGAGACATTACCATCATATTCATGACACCAGCCAATTTTGTTCTTATATAAAGCTAATCTAGAGGTAACCAAGATTAAACATTAAATGGCTGGAAACAAGAAAAATGCCATGGGCACTTTGTATTGTTTCTGTAATGTTAAAGAGAATTGTTGTTCAGTTTGACACAATTAGCATGTAGTTTGTTTTTTGTCCAGTTTTTTTCCCCCTCCAACTTCATAGAAACCAATGTGCTATCTAAGAAGGAATCAATTTTTTTCCCCCACTCCTAATGGTGGACCATGAGTGTTGTAGAAACATCATTAAGTGTAACTGCAGTAAGAACTAGTAGCTAATCATTAGTATCTATGTGATACAGGGGACGATGTAGAGCCTCAGTTTGAGGACATTCACCGGAGTGATTCTGAAGGACGGAGCAATGATGAAATGTCAGATGATGGAGGAGAAAATGACAGAGATGGTGAAGATGAGGAGGAAGAGGGTGAGGAAGGAGATGATAGTAATGCCAACGCTGGATGGGCGCAGGCCATGGCAAAGATTCTGGGCAAGAAGACCCCTGAAAGCAAAATCAGCATTCTGGTGAAGAACAAAGAGCTGGACAAAATGAAGGACAGACAGAGAGAGGAACAGCTGGAGAGGAAGAAAGAGGTAATGAGTCCAGTAAAGGACTCAGTGATGCACACATTAGTATTGCTTAGTTTGTGTATTGTGTGTACAGAGGTGAGAAAAAGTATGTGAATACATTGGAATGACCTGGGGCCTATTTCAAGAAGGCGGTTTAACAAACTCAGAGTTCAAACCTGAACTCTGAGTTGACTTACCCAGAGTTGGAAAACTCGGAGTTTTCGGTTTCAGAACAGCTGAAAAGAGTTGGTTTAATCAACTCTGAGTTGTTTGACTCAGAGTTAGG
>NW_018128158.1:328376-331640 GCF_001952655.1 Monopterus albus
GCAATCTATGAATGTACTGAAAGATTAAATGAGGTATTAAACACCTTTCACTTTAAAAAGGGGCGGAGACCCGGAGGGAACTCTGAGTTTCCCGAACAAAACCTGCTCCCAAGCAGGTTAGGTTCACAGAGTAAGTTGCCGTAGTAACTGACTCTGAGTTTAGATTACCTCTCTTTGTGAAACGGGTTTAACTTACCCCGCTTTCACGGGTTTAAGTTACCTCCGTTTCTGAAACCGAAAACTCCGAGTTTCCCTCATTTCGGGGTTAACAAACTCTGAGTTTCGACAAAACCGCCTTCTTGAAATAGGCCCCTGGTTTTCTGCCGGAAATGGTCATAACATGTGTTGTGATCTCTAGGTTAAATGTATAAACAAACAGTGTGCTTAAGCTAATAACACACAAGCAATTAAAATCTTTTGTCTTCATTGAACACACCCTTTGAACATTGCCAGTGCTGGTGGAAAAAAAATGTGAACCCTTGGATTTAAAAATGGGTTAAACCTTCATTGTGGATCAGATCTACAAAAGTTCAGGAGGAATTGTGGACTATTCTTCCTCACAGAGCTGTTTCAGCTCAGACATATTCCTAGGATATCTGTGAATGGGTTAGGGTTAGGGTTATTATGCCCTGTCTGGGGGTCGCCGAGGCACAACAGGAAAGATATATCAAGTTCCAAAGGATCCACAAATGACAGGGTCAGGTGTATATGTGAATTTATTCACAACATGTGGTGTGTAAAAGTACATTAGGTGGTTTAACTTTGGGATGGAAATGCCAAAATAACAAACGATCTATCTAAGAAAGAAAAAAACATGATATTACCTAACCAAACAAAAAAACAACAGCAACTTGCCTCCCTAACTAAAAGAAACAGGAGAAAACCGTTACAAATCAAAAAGGCTGCCCATCCCTACACACACCCACGAATACGCACAACTTTAGCGGCACATCAGGAACTGTGATGGCATTAATTAATGTGAATTTCTTCTCCTTAGATAGGTAAACAACGGGATATGTATAGATGAGAAGAGATTTGTAACACTCTAAACAAAGCGGGTAATTGAGAAATCCCATATTTCAACTGGCATAATGCAGACAAAGTAACTTGTCCAGCCTTACAACAATTCTCTCTAACGTTACAGAAACAAGGCATTAACAGACATGTAAGGTTTTTTTTTTTAACTTGCCGTTAAGTCCCCCTGAGTATTGAAAACATCACTCCATTCCAAGTAGCTCCAAGGTTGGTAGATCCAACCGGTGGTCACTGCATCTTTGGCTGCAATCACACCACTGAGTGTGTGTGGATAGGTCTCAATCAGTCTTGCACATCTGGACACTGCAATTTTACTCCATTCTTCTTTGCAAAACTGCTCAAGCTCTGCCAGGTTGCACGGGGATTGGGCGTGAACAGCCCTTTTCAAGTCCAGCGACAAATTCTCTATTGGATTGAGGCCTGGGCTTTGACTCAGCCTCTCCAGAACACTCACCTTGTTGTTTTTAAACCATTTCTGTGTAGCATTTGCTGTATGCCTCGGGTCATTGTCTTGCTTGTTTGGGTGTGACCGCAAAGTTTAGTCCCTTGGCCAAGACCTCTTTTTCTGTGTCCGTTAGTTCTCTGTCAGAGAGGTTCCTGACCCATTTGCGATTGTACACAATGGCAAATGTTGTGGGTTGTGCTCCTCTTTTCACTTCCAGCTGAGGACGTCTGAGGCTGGCTATCCATTCTGTAATCTGGAATTTAATCATTTGGCGAGCCTCGCTTCTGTTGTGTTGGGCAAGTTGTGCCTTTTCCAAAAACCTTGATCTCCTGAAAGATTTCTCTGGTTACCTTTGTGGAGAGTCTCTTCTGTAGTTGTTCTCTTTGGTCCATAAGTGTATTTGTCGTATCCTTTCACTTAGAAGTTGGGCTTGAGTTGTTCTCAGCCCTGTATCCTTTTACAGAAGAGCCCAGCCTCAAGCTTCTGTGGATGACGTTTTGTTAGTGGCATCTTATCCATGGTGGTTTCTGTAGTTAGCCAGTTTCTTGACTGTTTGCTCATACTTGCATACCAGTCGAATCTCTACCCAAACATTTCCACCCCAATTCACACCAGGAAAATAGGCTTCGGTCCACATGGGAAAGTTCAAAGACCGGTAGCAACACTCACTGATACTGGACTATAACATTGTTGGCCACCAAAGGACAGAAAACTCCAACGATTTAGTTGTTAAAGGACATTGGAGGCCATCGAAGGACTGAAATGCTACCCAGTGGGATAAATACAGTGAGGCAAATAAGTATTTGATACACTCCCGATTTTTCAAGTTTTCCCACTTACAAAGAATGGAGAGATCTGTAATTTTCATTGTAGGTACACCTCAACTTGAGAGACAGAATATACAAAAAAATTCCAGAAAAATCAGAGTTAGATTTTTAATAATGTATTTCCATTTTATTGCATGAAATAAGTATTTAATACAATAGAAAAATAGTTAAGTTCTATTTTTTTATTGTATTAGAAAAGACTGTACTGTATTGTACAGACTTTTCCTGTAGTTCTTGACCAGGTTTGCACACACTGCAGCAGGGATTTTGGCCCACTCCTCCATACTGGTCTTCTCCAGATCTTTCAGGTTTTGGGGCTGTTGCTGGCAACACGGAGTTTCAGCTCCCTCCACAGATTTTCTATTGGGTTCAGGTCTGCAGACTGGCTAGGCCACTCCAGGACCTTGAAATGCTTCTTACAAAGCCACTCCTTACTTGCCCTGGCTGTGTGTTTGGGGTCATTGTAATGTGGAAGACCCAGCCACGACCCATCTTCAATGCTCATACTGAGGGAAGGAGGTTGTTGCCCAAAATCTTGCGATACATGGCCCCATCCGTCCTCTCCTCAATACGGTGCAGTAATCCTGTCCCCTTTGCAGAAAAGCACCCCAAAGCATGATGTTTCTACCCCCATGCTTCACGGTTGGGATGGTGTTCTTGGGATTGTACTCATCCTTCTTCTTCCTCCAAACATAGCGAGTTGAGTTTATACCAAAAAGTTCTATTTTGGTCTCATCTGACCACATGACCTTCTCCCATGCCTCCTCTGGATCATCCAGATCTCTTTGGCAAACTTCAGACGCGACTGGACATGTGCTGGCTTGAGCAGAGGGACTTTGCGTGCGCTGCAGGATTTTAAGCCATGACGGTGTAGTGTGTTACTAATGGTGACCATTGAGACTGCGGTCCCAGCTCCCTTCAGGTCATTGACCAGGTCCTCCCGTGTAGTTCTAGGCT
>NW_018128158.1:332801-335370 GCF_001952655.1 Monopterus albus
TTAAACACCTTTCACTTTAAAAAGGGGCGGAGACCCGGAGGAAACTCTGAGTTTCCCGAACAAAACCTGCTCCCCAGCAGGTTAGGTTCACAGAGTAAGTTGCCATAGTAACTGACTCTGAGTTTAGATTACCTCTCTTTGTGAAACGGGTTTAACTTACCCCGCTTTCACGGGTTTAAGTTACCTCCGTTTCTGAAACCGAAAACTCCGAGTTTCCCTCATTTCGGGGTTAACAAACTCTGAGTTTCGACAAAACCGCCTTCTTGAAATAGGCCCCTGGTTTTCTGCCGGAAATGGTCATAACATGTGTTGTGATCTCTAGGTTAAATGTATAAACAAACAGTGTGCTTAAGCTAATAACACACAAGCAATTAAAATCTTTTGTCTTCATTGAACACACCCTTTGAACATTGCCAGTGCTGGTGGAAAAAAAATGTGAACCCTTGGATTTAAAAATGGGTTAAACCTTCATTGTGGATCAGATCTACAAAAGTTCAGGAGGAATTGTGGACTATTCTTCCTCACAGAGCTGTTTCAGCTCAGACATATTCCACGAATTCCACAAAAATTCCACACACCCACGAATACGCACAACTTTAGCGGCACATCAGGAACTCCATTTTTTTGTAAGTGGGAAAACTTGAAAAATCGGCAGTGTATCAAATACTTATTTGCCCCACTGTACCTCCTGCTCACCACCAGTCAGACAGAACTGATGAAGCCTCTTGGATGAGAGGTGAAACATCTACCTAAAACTACATCCAGATGCCTTCTGCTAAGTTTTTTTTCAGCATCTGCCATATTCCTTCCATTTTTTGATGATGGATTTAACTGAACTCTGGGGGATATTCAGTTCCTTGGAAATTTTTTTTGTATTCATCCCTGACTTATACTTTTCAATATCAATCAATCAAAGTGTTTATTGTCATATGCACAGTAAGGAAAAATGTTTCCCTGCAAAATGAAATTCTTCCTTTTACTGTTCACAATGGATGCCAAACAATATAAAGTCTAAATATAAAATTGATAAATAATACAAAATAAAGGCAATTTTAAACATATAAACAAACAAAAACCTTTTCTCTGAGTTGCTTGGAGGGTTCTTTTGTCTTCATGGTGTAATGGTAGCCAGGAATACTGATTAACCAGTGACTGTACTGTCCAGACACAGGTGTCTTTATACTACAGTCACTTGAGACACAGTCACTGCATTCAGGTGATCCCCAATTCACTAAACTAAAGAGGTTTTTTGTAAATTTTTTCCAAAAATGCCAAATTATATTGACCTTGAATGATTTCTAAAACCAATAATATTTGGGTAGAACATCCAAGGGGGTGAATACTTTTTATAGGCACTGTGTAAAGTTTGAGCATGTAAGCATAATGAAGATGGCGGCGCGAATGAATGCAGCTGCCCCTCTCTTTCTGAGTTGTGTTCGCGTTTGTCGAGTTTATGTTCTGGTGCGCGTAGTTCAACGTCTACGCTGCGCCCAGGATACAGTCGCCACTGCCTTGTGGATATAGGATATAAGTCAAAACATTTCAACTTGGACCAGGAAGTCACAGAGGAACTTTGAGGCCTGGGGCTTCTCTGCTGGATTCCGGCATCACCGGACACACTGGCTACAACATGCCCTGAGAGGAGGCATCGGAATGATACCGTCCCTCATTATGGCCAATTTACACTCACTGGACATCAAAATAGACCACATACAGCTCCTGAGATTTGTGCAGCGTGATGTGAGGGACTGCTGTGTTTTCATCTTTTCGGAGACATGGCTAAATGACAACATCCTGGACTCCGCTATCTAGCTAGCTGGGCTAACATCCTACCGAGCCGACCGGGTCTTTGTGGATAGAGGTAAAACAGGTGGGCGGGGGGGTATGTTTACATCAGTGATGCTTGGTGTCAGGACACTGCTATTGTTTATAAACACTATTCTCCAATGGTGGAGTTTATTGTCAAGTGTTGGCCTTTCTATTTATGTAGGGAGTTCTCTGTAAATCTGTTGATGTATGCGTACATTCCTCCCACCGCCAACACCAGTGATAGGTAGGTAGGTAGGTAGGAGCTTTATTGATCCCTCAATGGGGAAATTTCAGTGTTTCAGCAGCAATGGAGATCAAACAACATAACACCATGAGGATGGAGGCAGCCTTCCTACGCACCCTGCGGTGGTAAATGCTCTGCAGAGAGGGCAGTGGAGTCCTAGTGATCTTCTCCGCAGTCTTTACCACTCTGTGCAGGCACTTGCGGTCCATAGCAGTAGTGCTGCCATACCAGACAGTGATGCACCTGGTCAAGATGCCCTCAATGATGCAGCTGTAGAAGTTGCAAAGGATCCTAGGCGACATGCCAAACGTACTCAGCCTCCTCAGGAAGTACAGCCGCCGTTGGGCCTTCTTGACCAGCTGTGTGGTGTTAAGTGTCCAAGTGAGGTCCTCACTGATGTGGACACCCAGGTATTTGAAGCTGCTCACCCTCTCCACATCGAGCCCCTGGATGAACAGCGGCCAATGAGATCTTCTCTCCTTCCTCATGTCCACTATCATCTCCTTCGTCTTGTCC
>NW_018128158.1:335795-337780 GCF_001952655.1 Monopterus albus
GTCCGGTATACTGCTCTGAATGTGGGCCAGCACCACTCTCTCAAAACACTTCATAATGATTGGGGTGAGTGCCACTGGCCTGTAGTCGTTCAGGCAGGTGACCGGGCTCTTCTTGGGAAGGGGGACGATGTTGTGGTATCAAAGCAGGTGGGAACAATGCTCTGGCTGAGGGAGAGGTTGAAGATGGTGGTGAGAACATCAGCCAGCTCGCTGTCACATGCCCTGAGAGCCCTCCCAGGGATGTTGTCCGGTCTTGCTGCTTTGCGGGGGTTGATCTTCCCCAGGACTGTGTGTACCTGGCCTGGTGAGACAGTTAGTGGAGGGGAGTTGGGGGGCTGGGTGGTCTCGGTGTGTGTGTGCCTCCTCTCTGTGCTGTGGCTGGAGGTCTCAAAGCGGGTGTAGAAGGTATTGAGGTCATCCGGCAGGCTGTGGAGCTGATGATGCTGGTGGTGGTCCTGTAGTCTGTGATGTGCTGCAGGCCTTACCACATCCGTCCGGAGTCAGTAGTAGAATAGAAGCCATTCAGCTTCTCTCTGTACTGCCTCTTGGCCACTGTGATGGCTTTCCTCAGTCTGTACTTTGCAGCTTTGTACTCCGTCTCATCGCCTGATCTGAATGCATGAAAGCGAGCACGCAGCATGTGGCGTACATGACTGTTTATCCAGGGCTTCTGGTTGGGAAACCTCCTGACTTGTATGGTGGACACAATGTTGTCAATACAGGTGCTAATATATCTAGTCACATACTCAGCTTAATCCTGTACGCTGACAGAAAAGTCCTCTGACGCGGCTGCAGCTTTAAACACATCCCAGTCTGTCTGGGCGAAACAGTCCTGCAGGGTGCCTTCAGCCTCTGGGGTCCAGAGATTAATTTGTTTGGTGACAGGGTTTGTTTGTTTCAGTCTTTGTCTGTAAGATGGATACAGGAACAAAGAAATGTGGTCTGAGCGTCCAAGGTGGGGGCGGGGTGCAGCCCTGTATGCATCACGTATGTTACTGTAAACATGATCCAGAGTGTTCTTTCCCCAAGTGGTTCACATGTTGGTAATATTTGGGGAGTGCATTGCACTGGTTAAAGTGACCTGCAGCGATAAATACAGCATCTGGGTGAGCTGTTTTTAGCGCGTTGATGACAATGCAGAGCCGCAGAGGGATTAGCTCTTGGGCTAACATATACAGCAGCTAAAAACACAGCACTATGCTCTCCGGCTAGATAAGGAGGGCTGGCATTTCAGCAATAAAAACTCAACGTCTGGTGAACAGTGCTTATAAACAGTCCGTACATCTCCACACCATGAATTATTAATAAACACACACACACCACCTCCCTTTACCTTCAGTGCGATCGTTTCGATGTAGTGTGTGTGTTTGTAGCTGAATCGCTGAGTCTGGAACTCTGAGTCTGAAAGCCAGGTCTCGGTGAGAACTAGAGCACAGCACTCTCTGATTTCCCGTTGTGTTGTAATCCTAGCCCTTAGCCCGTCCGGTTTGTTTTCCAGAGACTGTACGTTAGCAAGGAAGAGGCTGGGTAATGGCAGTCGGGTAGCGCAAGCTTTTAGCCTAGCATGGACTCCTTCTCGCCTGCCCTGTCTCCATCTCCGGGTTGCTCTTGCCGTGGCTAGAGTGTAATACCGACTAAACTAATTCAGACAAACCCTTACAATTTAAAGGATCGTTTTAATATTACAATTATTCTGAATAGAGTAGTATTTAAAAACATAATCTTGTAGTTAGGGAACAGAGAACAGAGACTCTCCTCTTGCAATGGAATAGATAAAGCATAAGAGAATTGTCGGAGCACCAGTCAGTCAGGTCATTTGTTGTCAGTCCCGAGTCGGTTCCCCTGTCAGCCCCAGTCAGTCGTCGTTTCCCCCCGGCCCTCCGAGGCCGGGCTTGTGGTACCCTGTTCACGGTAGCATGGTCATCCTCTCTGTCCCCTCTGCTGGTCTAACCCAGCCTTTATCAGCTCATACTCACACAGCTCTT
>NW_018128158.1:338320-342274 GCF_001952655.1 Monopterus albus
CTGCGGTGGTAAATGCTCTGCAGAGAGGGCAGTGGAGTCCTGGTGATCTTCTCCACAGTCTTTACCACTCTCTGCAGGCGCTTGCGGTCCATAACAGCAGGGCTGCCATACCAGACAGCGTTGCAACTGGTCAAGATATCAAAATGTTCAGCTCTTCAAGGACATTCATGCTTCTATTAACAATTTTTCAAAACATCTGGGTAAACGCTCGCACACGGAAGTGAGTGAGCGATAGAGAGGTGGACCCAGGTAGCCGACTTCAGTGCAAGCAGTGATTTATTTATATACAGTGCAGTATTCCCTATCAGAGGAGGAAGTCACTCAGGATGTTGACCCGTGGGCGATGGTGGCTTTCCTTGCCATTGTTGTTATTGTCGCCGGAGCGAACAATGAGTTGTAGCTCCAGTGGTATGAAACCAGTAAATTCCCAGTGGCTCATTGCAATTTTCGTGGATTCTGATTTCTGATTTTTATGTATTTATTTTTTAAGTCTGACCTGCTATTTCCAGCTTAGCTTTGGCCTATTCCAAAAAATTTTTCTCTGAGAAAATATATTCTTTAATGAAAGTAAAACATTGTATTTAAGTTTTTCATTTTCTGTTTTTCTCCTTTTCTTTTTACAAATCAACTAAAAATGAAGTGCAGTGTTTGCACTTCTCCAAATATAAGGCAAGGCCAGTTTATTTATATAGCATATTTTCATACACTATTCACACAATGCACACAGATGCCTAAAACATAAAAAAATCCATATATAGATGAAATAAGAATGCAAATTAGATATCAAAATGTTCAGCTCTTCAAGGACATTCATGCTTCTCATAAGAATTTTATCGTGCCCCATTCAAACGCATGGGAAAATTCTACACTCAGCATACTTTAAGCTATTTCAGGTATCAAAATGTTCAGCTCTTTGAGGACATTCATGCTTCTATGCAGAATTATTCTAAACTTCATACTTTTGAAATATTTCAAAGTTCAAAATTTAAAGTGTTTATTTTGTCATATCCACAGTTAGGAAACGTGTTTCCCTGTACAATGAAATTTTTACTTTGCTGTCCACATGAATGCCACAAAACACCAATGAAATATAAAGTAGATAAATAAGTAACACAAAATCTAAGGCACTTTAAGCAGCAACAGATGCAGCAATATAATAAAAAATATATAAGAAAATAACAATGTATGCTGCATGGGAGCAGCATGTGCAGCAGAGTCATTGTGCAATTATGCATGTAACACAAAATCTAGGACACTTTAAGCAGCAACAAATGCAGCAATATAATAAAAGAATATAATAGAGAATGTATGCTGCATGGGAGCAGCATGTGCAGCAGTCAACAGTCATTGTGCAATTATGCATGTGCAAACTGAGAATGTAAACAGTACATCACGTATTTCCTGGTAATAAACGGTCCATAACAGCAGGGCTGCCATACCAGACAGCGTTGCAACTGGTCAAGATATCAAAATGTTCAGCTCTTCAAGGACATTCATGCTTCTATTAACAATTTTTCAAAACATCTGGGTAAACGCTCGCACACGGAAGTGAGTGAGCGATAGAGAGGTGGACCCAGGTAGCCGACTTCAGTGCAAGCAGTGATTTATTTATATACAGTGCAGTAGAGTGAACAAACAACAAGCAGGTAAATGATAACTGAGTTGGGGGGAAACTGGGTGTTGACCAACAGCAGGAGTTCATGAGAGATGAGCTGGAATGTGGTGGGCCAAGCTGTGTCGCGGGGTCACTCCTGAGCTGGTCGATGAGATGATGGTAGATGCTGGAAGAAACAACAGGCAGAGAGGAGTTGATATGGGAGAAACTTGGTGACTGTGCATTGACCTGTCTGGGAAGGTAGAGTGGAGCCAAGGTCCGGAGGAAAGAGGCAGTCCAAGCAAAAACGAAAGAATAGCAAAAATAACAAAAGCTGACTGGGAGAGACACGTGCGTGACGGGAACCAAGGGAAAGACACTAAAGCACTGGAATATTGAAGATAAAATAACAAACAAGAAGTACTGAGCAAAGAGATCAGGTGTAGGCTAGAAATGTGAACGAACTGGCAAGTGAGTGAGAGGTGAGCTGGGTATAAATAAGGGCAGACTATAGAGTGCAGCTGGTGCTAATCATGGGAGTGAGGAGCAGGTGTATGGAATCAGCAATCAGCCCTTGTTTTACCTATTATTTTCACTTCTTTAATAAGTTCAGCATACTTTCAGCTAGCAAAGCCATTCAGCTATCAAAATGTTCAGCTCTTCAAGGGCAGTCATTTCTAAACTTCATACTTTTGAAATATTTAGCTTTATTTTGAAAGTTTTTCCTGATTCAAATGAATGGGAAAATTCTATCAGGTAGCAAAATGTTCAGCTCTTCAAGGACATTCATACTTCTATTCAGAATTTTTCTAAACTTCATACTTTTGAAATATTTAGCTTTATTTTGGAAATTTTGCCCCATTCAAATGAATGGGGAAATTCTACTTCATCATACTTTCAGGGGTATTTCAGGTATCAAAATTTTCAGCTCCTAAAGGACCTTCATGCTTCTGTTCAGAATTTTTCTAAACTTCATACTTTTTAGACTATTTAGTTTTATTCTGAAAAATCTTGCTCCATTCAAATGAATGGAAATATTCTACTTCAGCATACTTTCAGGTATTTCAGGTATCAAAATGTTCAGCTCTTCAATGACTTTCCTGCTTGTATTTATTGCATCTAATCTTTCAAATTATTCGACAAAGAACTTCAGCCATTTCTTCTCAACTGTTTTAACAAAGAAATTCAGCAATTTCTACTCATCCTTCAGCTGTTTCAGCAATTGATTTCAGGCATTTTCGGCAGGAAATGCATTTCTCTAGTTATACTTGTACCCTTTTACGTCAGTCTTCCCAAGACTAACGTCTGAGTAATTTTCACCAGAGGCAGGCGTACTTTTTTCAGGAAAATTTGAAACATCAGTGTGTATAACGTCAGCCAAACAGCACAATGGAGTCGGTCATTGGTAAGGGATGAAAAATAAAAGCAGAAATAGCAGATAAAGTGCAAAATTGGGTGGAATTAGGAAACAAAGGCAGCAGAAAAAAATACTTGAGCTTACAGTAGTTTAAAAAGTGGCTACAGCTGCGGCAGATCTAAGTTCTAATAGAAGCTGGTTTTAGCTGAACAAGATAGACAAGATACAGCTTCACATCACCAAGAGTAAGAGACTTATGGACTGCAATGTTTTGATTTTCACTGAAACCTGGCTAAACAGCAGCATACCCGACAGTGCTATCGAGCTGGATGCTACACACTCCGGGCAGATAGAACAGCAGACGACTCTGGTAAGACCAGAGGTGGAGGATTGTGCATTTATGTTAACAAAGCTTGGTGTACGAACTCTGTCATCACTCAGCTGCTCAGCTATCCTGGAATTTCTTATGGTTAAGTGTAGACCTTTTTATCTTCCCAGGAAGATCATTTCCACTATAATAATAATAACCTTTATAGCTCCAGATGCTAATGCCAAGCTTGCTATGAACGAACTTCATGCAGCCATTAGCAAACAACAGACTGCACACCCAGAGGCTGCATTTATTGTTGCGGGTGATTTTAATCACTCCAACCTAAACTCAGTGCTTCCTAAATTCCCCCAGCATGTTTCCTGCCACACTAGAGGAAATAAAACTCTGGACCATGTTTACACACACACGGCTGCCCCCCTCCCTCACTTTGGACAGTCAGATCACCTTTCTTTAATCCTCATTCCCAAAGTGTGGCCAGAGGGGACAGACTGTACTACAGGACAGGTTTCACGGACTGGTGTATGTTTGCCTCCTGGGCTACCTGTGATTCTCACATGGACATCAACACCTACACTTCCTCTGTGCTGGACTTTATTACCACTACCATTGGCAGTATCATAACCCAGAAACAGATCATCACGTACTCAAATCAGAAACCGTGGATAAACAAGG
>NW_018128158.1:342302-375709 GCF_001952655.1 Monopterus albus
GCAGGTCTGCCTTCAGATCGGGTGATGCACAGGCCTACACCTTATCCAGGGCCAACCTGAGGAGGGGCATTAAGCAGGCCAAGCACTGCTACAAGCTAAAGATTGAGGAACACTTCACAAACTCTGACCCCCAAATGTATGTGGAAGGGCATCTAAGTCATCAGTGACTACAAGCCCAGCAACTCCACCCTAACAGCCACAGATGTCTCCTTCCTCAACAAGCTAAATGACTTCTATGCTCACTTCGACTGGGACAACAAGAAGACAGCTCCAGACCCTCTGCAGACCACCAGCCACTCGCACTCACCTCCACTGATGTGTACGCTCCACTGAGCCAGATCAATGTACGCAAAGCTGCTGGCCCTGATGGCATACCTGGACACATGCTCAGGGCATGTGCAGAACAGCTTGTTGGCGTCTTTATTGACATTTTTAATTGCCCAAGCAGTTGTGCTGACATGCTTCAAAACCACCTCCATTGTGCCAGTGCCAAAACACTCCACCCCGACGTGCCTGAATGACTACCGCCCTGTAGCACTCACACCCATTGTCATGAAGTGCTTCGAGCGCCTGATCCTGGCATGCCTGATGACCTGTCTCCCACCCACACTGGACCCCCACCAATTTGCCTACCTAAGGAATAGGAGCACAGAGGATACAGTCTCCATAGTACTACACTCTGTACTCAGACATCTGGACAATAACACTTATGCAAGAATGCTGTTTGTGGACTTCAGCTCAGCATTTAACACAGTCATTCCCTCCAAGTTAACCACCAAACTTGGTGACCTGGGCATTAGCACCTCCCTCTGCAACTGGATTCTGGACTTTCTGACCAGCAGGCCTCAGCATGTTAGGTCAGACAACACCTGCTCCTCCACCATCATCCTCAACACCGGGGTACCACAGGGCTGTGTGCTGAGCCCATTCCTCTAATCCCTTTTCACCCACGACTGCAGGCCTGTGCATGGCTCCAACACCATCATCAAGTTTACAGATGACACCATAGTGATGAGTAGCATCAGTGACAATGAGTCAGCCTACAGGGAGGAGGTACAGCACCTGGCTGTGTGGTGCGCTGACAACAACCTGCTCCTTAACACTGACAAGACCAAGGAGCTCATTGTGGAGTGCAGGAGGGAGAAAGGAGACACACACGACCCCATCCATATTAATGCGATGGTTGTTGAATGTGTTTTAAAATTCCTGGGACACCTCAGAGGATCTGTCCTGGAACACCAGCACCTGCAGCCTGGATAAGAAGGCTCATCAGTGCCTCTTCTTCCTGAGGACACTGAAGAAGAACCACCTGTCTTCAGCCATCCTGGTGAACTTCTTCCACTGTGCCATCGGGAACATCCTGACCAGCTGTAACAGTCTGGTATGGAAACTGCTCTGTTTCCGACTGCAAGGCCTTGCAGCGGGTGGGTGAGAATGGTTCCCACTAGGCAGACACAGTTTTCTATTACTATTAAAAGAAATGATCCACAGTGTCACATGCTGCACTAAGATCTAATAACATCAATACTGTTAAGTTCTTCAAATCATTATTCAAGTGATAATTTAAAATCTTTATGAGAGCAGTTTCCGTGCTATGGTACAACCGGAAACCAGCCATCAACCTAACTGTTATTATTATTATTATTATTATTAAGGATATCATTTGTTTGCAAGAAGTCATTGATTTGGTGAAAAACTTTCTCAGTAATCTTGCTTACAAAGGGAAAATATGAGATGGGCTTGTAGTTTCTTTATACTGAAGTGTCCAGGTTTCTCTTTTTCAGGAGAAGTCTTAACTGCAGTTTTTATTGATGCTGGAAAGATGTCTGATAAGAGTGAATCATTTACAATATACAACAAATCAACTGCCAGAGAGCTATAAACACTTTTTAAGAAGCTTGTTGGTAGAATATCTAATGAGCACATAGATCTTTTTAAAATGCTGCACCATTTCTTCTAGAGTTTAGTTGTTAATTGCAGGGAATTCAGGCCTTTGTTTTTTGTACATGGTGATGTCACATTGTCTGCTCGGCTGTGCTTGTCTGATATTTTCAGTTTTTTTGATGAAAAAAATGTGCGAACTTGTTACATTTTTTTAGCCATCAGGAACTAAATATAAACAGGTGTTTATATCAATTGTTATATCAGTCCTACTGAGCACACCGGTCTTTTTTAAAGGTCAAATGTCAAGGTCAAAGTGCTTTTGTCATATGCACAATTAGGAAACGTGTTTCCCTGTACAAGCAAATTCTTACTTTGCCATCCACATGAATGCCACACAATACAAGTTAAATATAAAGTGAAATATAAAGTAGATGAGCAATAACACAAATCTAAATAGGCAGTAAAATCACAAATCTAAGGCACTTTAAAGCAGCAAGTGAAGGGAGCAAATAAAAATAAAAACACAATATAATGCAGAGAGAATATATGCTACATGGGAGCCATGGAGTGTAAATACTCAGCAGTGAGTGTGCAATTATGCATGTGCAAAATGAGTATGTAAACAGGACAGAGGGAACTACATGAGGTAGATCCTGAGTCATCTGTTTAAGAGTCTGATGGCAGTCGGAAAGAAAGAGTTTCTCTGTCGACCGACGCCAGAACAATAGGCGTCAGTCGACAGGGGAGGATTCAAAGATGGGTAACAACTCTCAACTCTCTCTGGGCTACAACGACTCAGTCGGACATTGTTGGCCTTCAAAGGACTGAAACACCACCGAGGGGGATAAATATCTCCGGCTGAACACCAGGCAGTCAGAACTGATGAAGCCTCTTGGATGAGAGGTGAAACGTCTTCGACCTAGAACTCTAGTCCAGTTGATTTTTTCTAAGTTTTTTCAGCATACACAGTTGTAGTGATACTACCCAGGAGTCTTTTGTTGTATACTGTAGTAAATATCAGATTAGACTTGTGTCAGTAAATTCTCAGTTTTAAAAGACTGGATGTGTTTATCTGTGTCCAACAGGTTGACAAGAGGCGAGCATGGGAGATGATGTACAGGGAGAAACCTGACATAGTGATGGACCGTGAAACTGAAAAGGCTCTACAGAGAATTGCTACCAGGTTTCTACTCCCTTTACCATGAGGCTTTGTTTAACATTGCTAGAATTAAGTGTCATTACTGATTCTGTGGTGTATTTTTCTACTCAGAGGGGTGGTTCAGCTATTCAATGCTGTAAGGAAACACCAGAAAACAATGGATGACAAGGTGAAAGAAGTCGGTGGCTTAGAGAGAAAGAAGGCCAGGATTCTTTCTTCTGTCTCTAAGAAAGACTTCATCGATGTGCTGAGGAGGACAGCAGGGGGTGAGGGACAGACCAGCAAGATTGAAAAGGACACTGTGAGTTCAGTCATGTCTGTGTTCATGTATTGATTTTGGAAGTTTGACATACTGTATTGACCTAAATTAAATACACTGCTTTATGACAATACTACTGGTAAAATGAGTAGAAACCATCCATCTATTGTTTTCCTATGGAGAAATAATAGTGGGTTTTCAATGAGATACGGTAAAATGTTTGATTAATTATATGTGTACTGTTTTTAAGCGTATGATTTGTATTCATATAAAACCAGATACTACACTGCAGTCACAGCAACTGCAGATGATAAATAGCTTGTCAGTGTGTCCATTATGGGTTTGCTGCTTCACTCTGTTAGTGCTGTTTAAGTCATCGTGCTTAATGTTGAGTGAGAGAAAAACCAGACTTCACCGTTTCATCTTACAGAATGTTGAACAGGGTGACCTTTTCCCGACATTGGTTAACAAATTGTGATTTCACTTATTGCTCACCTGGTGTCACTGTTGCCTCATGAAAAGACCACAGAGCCATGGAGCTGAACTGGAAGCATTCACTTCAGTGCAGGAAGTGAGTGTTGTAGTCTAATTTGCTGTGTGTGTGTGTGTGCACAGGCTGCTTCAGCAGAGGAGAAGCCCATCTGGGGCGTCCTCAGAGATGACTTCATGATTGGAGCCACTATGAAAGACTGGGACAAAGAGAGTGACAGAGAGGAGGTTGATGCTGATCCACCCACAGGAGAGGGCCTGGAGGAAAGTGATTCAGACTGACACTATCCATACTGACTGAAGGGACTGTGTAGAGACAGTCTGGGGATACAGGAAGAGAAGCCCTGAGCAGTACAGAAGAGCCTCATACGCCTGCATCTCAAAATGTTTTTACATCATGTCACACTGTGACATTATTGCTGAATATATTGTACAAAAATGTCACACTTTAGTGATTCTAAATCTTTGTATACTCTAAAGTGAAAATAAATATGTTGAAACAATATCTAACAAGGATATTGGGTGGAAAATATCAAAAAAGCTACTCACTACAGTATTGTTCAAAATAATAGCAGTACAATGTGACTAACCAGAATAATCCAGGTTTTTAGTATATTTTTTATTGCTACATGGCAAACAAGTTACCAGTAGGTGCAGTAGATTCTCAGAAAGCAAACAAGACCCAGCATTCATGATATGCACGCTCTTAAGGCTGTGCAATTGGGCAATTAGTTGAAAGGGGTGTGTTCAAAAAAATAGCAGTGTCTGCCGTTGACTGTACAAACACAAAACTATGTTGTACAAACGTTTTTGTTTCTAGGATTTAGCAATCCTGTGAATCACTAAACTAATATTTAGTTGTATGACCACAGTTTGTTATAACTGCTTCACATCTGTGTGGCATGGAGTCAACCAACTTGTGGCACCTTTCAGCTGTTATTACACTCCATGATTCTTTAACAACATTCCACAATTCATTTACATTTCTTGGTTTTGCTTCAGAAACAGCATTTTTGATATCGCTAATCTATTTTCAAGAATCCCCCGCAAAGTCCCTCTGTTAAAAAAAAGGCACGTGCAGAAGAGGTTACAATTTGCCAAAGAACACGTCAACTGGCCTAAAGAGAAATGGAGGAACATTTTGTGGACTGATGAGAGTAAAATTGTTCTTTTTGGGTCCAAGGGCTACAGACAGTTTGTGAGACGACCCCCAAACTCTGAATTCAAGCCACAGTACACAGTGAAGACAGTGAAGCATGGTGGTGCAAGCATCATGATATGGGCATGTTTCTCCTACTATGGTGTTGGGCCTATTTATCGCATACCAGGGATCATGGATCAGTTTGCATATGTCAAAATACTTGAAGAGGTCATGTTGCCTTATGCTGAAGAGGACATGCCCTTGAAATGGTTGTTTCAACAAGACAATGACCCCAAACACACTAGTAAACGAGCAAAGTCTTGGTTCCAAACCAACAAAATTAATGTTATGGAGTGGCCAGCCCAATCCCCGGACCTTAATCCAATCGAGAACTTGTGGGGTGATATCAAAAATGCTGTTTCTGAAGCAAAACCAAGAAATGTAAATGAATTGTGGAATGTTGTTAAAGAATCATGGAGTGTAATAACAGCTGAAAGGTGCCACAAGTTGGTTGACTCCATGCCACACAGATGTGAAGCAGTTATAACAAACTGTGGTCATACAACTAAATATTAGTTTAGTGATTCACAGGATTGCTAAATCCTAGAAACAAAAACGTTTGTACAACATAGTTTTGTGTTTGTACAGTCAACGGCAGACACTGCTATTTTTTTGAACACACCCCTTTCAACTAATTGCCCAATTTCACAGCCTTAAGAGCGTGCATATCATGAATGCTGGGTCTTGTTTGCTTTCTGAGAATCTACTGCACCTACTGGTAACTTGTTTGCCATGTAGCAATAAAAAATATACTAAAAACCTGGATTATTCTGGTTAGTCACATTGTACTGCTATTATTTTGAACAATACTGTATGTGGACCTGCCTTCCATCATGGAGTCAGCATTAGTTTGCTTCCATTTAATGTATAAACTCTTTGTTGATTGAATGACCCATGATGGTGTGAATTTTGTAAATGCAAATGTTTTGAACAGTGGTGTTTGAATAAGCAGACAGTTCATGTTATCACCTACAGTGCTCTGTACTCTTTTGTAGACTGGACTTGTCTGCTCATCAAACATCAGAGCTTCCAGAAGGTGCAGTCATTTCCTGAACCAGCTGCTCACAGTAGCTTTTAACCAACAAACAGGGGTAGTGAGTGAGTATTTGTGGCAGCAGGATAGCGAATGTGGTACTGAGTTAAAATAAACTACAGTCTGTGTGTTCATGGTAATGAAAGAACATGTCAGTCAGTGCAACAGTGTGGCTCACTGATGTGGTGTTCATAGCTTTTGGACAAAAGTGGGATTGCATGGCCTGTGACCTACAGGAAAGAATGATTTAGGCACCCTGTTTACACCCAGACCATAAGCAGTGGCAACACGGTGCTAATGAAGGTTTGGCCCTGCAAAACTCTTCCATGCTCATGTTTGGGTCACAAATGTGCTATTTGTTTTGATGAGATGTTAAAATGAGCAGGAGAAAATGTTGCACAGCTTCCATGCTGAATGAAATGAGCTCCTGGGTGTCGGGCTCAGTGCAAAACAGGTTGGGGCTATGTGTGTGTATGTTTTTAACCTCCAGTGGCATAACCTCTTCTCCTGCTGCAGTTAAGTTGTGTGTGATTAAGGATGCTAGCCTGATGCGTAGTTACTGAATAAACTGTTCAGTCCTTATGATCCTTATGTTCTTCCTGTTGGCTGCTTCAGCAGTTTTCCTTGTGTGGAGCAGGTGTTGAGACATTTACCCCGAGACACACCCCCAAAAACACACTTCATCTTGTCTCACATCTGTCTGTGCGGGTGCTGATTTAGTGACCTCATCTGCTTTGCAGAAGCTTGTGGGTGCAGAGACTCTGAGAATGGCTGTCAGGCCTGATCGATGACTGGCTTTGGTCAGAGGGCCAACACCAGGTCTTGAAAAATAAAGAAAAAATGTTGATTTTTTTTTTTGTGAAGGCAAGTTAAGGCAGAAGGCTGCCCACCAAGAGCCAGGGTTTGTTGGAGATTTCTTCTGTTAAAGGGAGTTTTTCTTCCCCACTGTTGCCAAGTGTTTACTCAAGGGTAACGCAAATAATAAGTTTAATAGCTCCTCAGGATTCATGTAAGAGGCGACATCATCCACCAAATACAGACCGGAGTTTTCAAAATGAATAGAAAACTCTCCTGCTGTAAAAGAAGTGACAGTATGCCTAAAAGCGGCAGGAGTAAAAGGTTTGTCTACCAGTGACAGAGCAGCAACATTGAATAAAACAGGCAAGTGATCCGAAAACCAAGAGTCACATATTTCGGTAATGGAAACAGGCAGTCCATGAGAGATCACAGGGTCCAGTGTGTGTCTGAGCTCATGTGTAGGGCCATGTACTGACTGAGTGAGGTTAAAAGAGTCAATATTTAAAAAGTCTTTGGACAATGGGTCATCAGGACAGCAGATGTGGATGTTAAAATCACCAAGTATTAAAAGCTTATCAAACTTTGGCAGGATAAAACCCAAGAGGTCAGAAAACTCCTGAATAACTCCCTTGTTGAATTTAGGAGGATGATAAACCACTGCACACAGCAGTGGATAAGAGAGCTCCACCACAAACAGCTGTAGCTCAGAAGTGGAGTAGGAGTCCACTGTGAGCTGCCGACATTTAAAACTTTTTAAAAACTGATGCCAGGCCGCTGCCCCTGCCTCATGTGTGCGGTGAACTAAAGGAGTAATCCGGTGGGAGAAGTTCAGAAAATACATAATGCTCACCTTCCTTTAGCCAGGTCTCGGTCAGCAACATAAAATCCAGTTCCCGCAATATGAAAAAGTCATTTAAAATAAAAGTCTTGTTAGCCAGAGACCTGGCGTTAATCAAACCCATTCGGATCAATGAAGCAGAGTTCGGTAGCTGGGAAGAACGTCTCACTGATCAGAGGTTGGACCAGTTTATACCTCTTCTCAGGCGTTGTGGAAACCGGTAACACGTAAGAGGTGCCGAGAAGTCCAGACCAATGGGCCGAAGGTAAGCGTAGGTAAAGCCAGTAGGAGCCGAACGCCAAAGGGCCTTGAGCCTGACAGCCACTCCTCCCCTCATCTCTTAGGCCGCTTCCTTCACGGGCAAACAGAGTAAGGACGGCAAAGGTAAGTCGGTACCTTCGCCAGTGGCAGTGGGAGAGACTTTGCATGATCCCAGCCTACACTGGGGCACTTTTCCATGGACAATCAAATAAACCAACTCCACTGTACCAGAAAACCTGAGTTAAACCCAAAGAAATCTGGATAACCCACTAATCTCACTTTGTGGTACAGGGTCCTAATGTTGAAGAGCTGACATACACTACAGCCAATAAGCCTAATGGAGCTGCCTGATGTTTAAGACTCCAATACAATAGCATTCAGCACTTGGGCTGACAGTGTTGTTAATGGGACATGTAGTGGTACAGAGATGGTGGTGTTCTCCCACCTCCTATCAGATTTTCAGGCCATGACTTGAATAAGACAAAATCAAGTTAAACAATGATCAATTATATTTTTCTCTCCTGACACTATTAAATATTCAATTAAAGGGCTGCCATAATTGAAACCTTTTTTAAAGGACTTTATAGAGTCACAAAGTCCTCATTTAGTGGAGGTTGGGGTGGCTGATACATGAATCATAGGACTTTTCCCCAGGTTAGTAATGGTCAGTTCCAGTGTGTAACTTGTTTTTTTGCCTAACCAAGTAGTGTTTGTTCTTCAGTCTAACCACGTAGTTTGTAGTAGATGCTTTTATGGGTCATATAAGAAGGAAAGTACAAATGACCATATGGTTCATATACATATGGCAGCGTCATCATATAAGCACCATTCATCTACACAGAGAAATGACACCTCTCAACAAATAAAAGATGCTCAGAGACTTTTTAGAAGACCAGTTCCTACGTATGTGCGAGAATGTTACATTCTGTTGGCACTATATGGTAAATTGTTTACAAAAACTATGGTTCAGTTTTACGTATTAGAATCTTCTCTCTGTCAGATTTGGATCCATAGTCAGAGTACTGCTAAAACAATACACTGTATTAAAAAATCAGGCCACATTTTATCCCTTTCTTCAGTGGTTAAAGTTGAAATATCATTGAACACAAGTCTCACCTGTCTCATCCCCTCTGAGAGGAAATGCCCTTTAAAAGAAGATGTAAATAACTTGATTTTAAATCTATGGAGGTATAACGGTACAGTATACATGAATGGTAAAATCTGGCACTTTAGGGCAAGACTGAAACCCAGCAGGGCAAGTGGGCAACTGTCCTAGGCCCCCAGAATTCCTCATTGCAATTTAATTGAAAATTGAACCAGTAATATGTATTAAACCTCATATCACCTGGCAGGGCTTTAAGGTGGACTGTGCCCTTACTGCCATGTGTAAAGACTGTTCTAAGACCTTGCTTGTACTTGTGTGCATCAAAGACAAAAATTAATGTGCCTCATTAAGGTACCACATACCATGAGAGAAAAACTGTATACACCCGACAGAGTGCATTAGTGGAACCAAGAGGGTGACCAGTGCCACCCCTGGCCACCCCCAGAATCTGATTGGCCACCTATGGTGCCACCCTTGCCAGAGTCAAAATGTGATGCTCATCAGTGTTAATGAATGAAAAGGAAAAACAATGAAAAATTGTTGCCTTAAATACAATTAACATTTTTCTGGTGCTTTATAATTGATAATTGTCACATTTTTCAGAATCTGCTTTATTGGCCAGGTGTGTCAGACAGACGAGGTATGTGTTTTATTTTATATCATGTATGCAGATATTTGCATTCATTTCTCTAACTGTGTTATTGTGGATTACTTGTGCTCAGTGGAACGGGAACCACTGTGCAGC
This sequence comes from Monopterus albus, assembly GCF_001952655.1. Taxonomy (NCBI): domain Eukaryota; kingdom Metazoa; phylum Chordata; class Actinopteri; order Synbranchiformes; family Synbranchidae; genus Monopterus; species Monopterus albus. Next base: position 352,075 of record NW_018128158.1, read on the forward strand.
AGCGATATTCCCAGCCCAGGAGTAAATAAGGAGCCCAGCCAAAATTAGCTAAAGAAAGCACTATGTGTGCCTCATTTTCACATAAAATAAGCAATTTAATTCTTAGTAATGTATTATTTATTACTTCATTCAACTATGGGCTTAATTTACTTTTTACGTGTATTTCCAATGTGCTACCACTCTATGAGTTTGTGCTCCAGCCTGGCCACCCTGTCCAAAATGCTTTAGATCCATTCCTGACAGAGAGCAGGAGGATAGGGGAGGCACCATGAAGCAGATTATCCAGCCATGCTAAAAGGTACTATTGTTTTTTTTTTTTTGGTTCTTTGCTTTTTTGTTGTTGTTGTTTTACTTATTTCCCTTTATTTATGCAATGGTTTCATTAATAGGCATTGCTGAATGTTGTTTATTCATCTTACATTATGAGCTCACCAAATCAATTTCCCAATGAACATTTGTTGTGAAGTTAATTCATAAACACACCTCTAATGACAGTGCACTTTTTAAATAGATTTAATTAGCCTGAAAATAAACTAAAGAACATTACTGAGTAAATAACTAAAGATTAAGTTGATAATAACAAAGGAATTTGTAACACAAATACCAACCTCTAATGAGTCAAAGTTTTAGAAAACAGATGTTTTTGTAGAAATTTTGAAAAAAGCTTCAAGCACTGACCGACTTTAGGACCCTGCTCCACAACGCACCCGGGGCCGATGAGCTATTGGCCATTGCAGCGCTGTTCCAGTGGGCACAGCTAGCACTGCTATTTACAATAAATCGTGGGGTATCCTGACGTGGAATTGCAGGGATCCCCTACTGCTACGGTGATGGTCACAACTTCGATTTGAAGCCGGCGTAGGGGGCACCACGTGATAATTTACTTTTATGAAGTCCGGTTGGCACGCGTAAAAGACGAGCCGTTCCATAATTAGCTGGCGTAAGGGAAGACCTGTAAAAGTATTCCTCATTCGCAGCTAAGGCAAACTCCGAGCTGTTTTAGCTTAACGGAGCTACTTTTAAAATACTTTTTCCATCGTGAAGTCATAGCATTCTATGGATTGTTGATTTTACTTTAATGCACCAGCCAATCTTGGAAAAGTTCGCACCTTGCGTCCCTGGAACTTGGTTGAGTTTTTACGTTTTTTAAACAACATTGTGAAGTGTCTGGAGAATAGCAAAGCAAGGAATCATATCGAGACACTTACGTTTGATAGACAGAAACCTAGGATCTCGGACTGGTGTTGGCTGAAGCGCGGTGGAGAGCTGTGAGCTGAGCGTTCTGCTCTGTGAAGGTGTGCTCGGGTCCACAGGCTACACAGCTGTGCGTCCCTCCGACGATAAACTCGCTGCTGTTTTTAACTCTCCCGCTTTCATCCACATCTTTGGAATCCGTTTGATGGCAGCACTTCTAGCTCGGGGAACACTGAGCTGCATCTTTACCACTTTCGCTGTGTGTTTACCGACAGCGGGGAGTAAATCCGTGCGATCTCCCCGAATAACGGATCTCTTTGTGTGATGAGAGAGTTGAATGGATTTTCAGGTACTCTTTACTGAAACTAGGAAGTCAGAACCATGCGATTTTCAGTTAACATTTCGGGACCACTTGACTTGTATGCGTAAATGCCCTCCACTTTGATTTTTGCCCAAGAAATGAGTCTGTCTGATATTTAGATCACTTCAGTGAATGTTTTCTAGATATTTTTTTTAGATTTGAACTCACTGGAGGAGACGATGAACCTGTGTGTCGTCAGTCTTTTCCTCATCTTGGACTTTGCCACCATGGCGCTAAGTTTGTCCACATGCAGCACGCTGGACATGGATCAATTCAAGAAGAAGCGCATCGAAGCTATTAAAGGGCAAATTCTGAGTAAGCTGAAGCTTACCAGCCCCCCGGAGAACTTCCCGGAGCCAGAGGAAGTGTCTCGCGACATTGTCGCCATTTACAACAGCACCCGGGACCTACTGCAGGAGAAGGCGAATGAACGGGCGGCGACGTGCGAGCGGCAGCGAAGCGAGGAGGAGTATTACGCCAAGGAGGTGCACAAGATCGACATGCAGCCCTTCTACCCGTCAGAGAGTGAGTATACGCTATGTGTGTTTGTGCATGGTCACGTGAGCTTGTGATTGTTTTGGGAAATCTGTCGTCATGCACTACTGCATGAGTATGGGAGAAAGGAATTGGAGTTGAACTGTAGTTCTCAGATATCAACAGCTTCTCCCCTTCAAACTTAGAGTGCAGTAGAACTCTGGCGCATCAGGGGGGAAGCTGTGAGTTGTTCCTGTTATTGTGTGGATGCTGTAAACCATCCACACTATGCTCTCCTGTTCTTTATTGTGTGGATGCTGTGAAGCACCCACACTATGTTAGCCTAGTCTTTATTGTGTGGATGCTGTAAATTGATAACACTATTTTATCCAATTATTGTGTGGATGAGGTAATGCATCCACAGTATGTTATCCTAATCTTTATTATTGTGTGGATGAGGGAATGCATCCACAGTATGTTATTCTAATCTTTATTGTGTGGATGCTGTAAAGCACCCACAGTATGTAATCCTATTCTTTATTATTGTGTGAATGCTATGCAGCCACATTCTTGTTTTCCGTTTCTATTGTATGGATGCTGATTCAGCCTCCAAACTATGTTCTCCAATTATTGTCTGGAGGCTGATTCAGCATCCACACAACCATGTTTTCCTGGTATTGTGTGGATGCTGATTCAGCATACAATAAACAGTATGGTTTCCCGGTCTTTCTTTATTGTATGGATGCTGAGTCAGCATACAATAAAGACCAGGGAAACATGGTATGGATGCTGATTCAGCATCCATACTATGTTCTCCAGTTATTGTATGGATGCTGATTTAGCATCCATACAATAAAGAAAAACCCGGCCGGGAAACCATACTGTGGATGCTGAATCAGCATCCACACAATAATTGGAAAACATAGTGTGCTATAGCTATTGAAATGTTCAGCTCTTCAAGTGGAACTGAAACAAATGGTCAAATCATTGATAAACAGGAAATTAACCTGTGATCAAATTTATTGTTGCCCTTTTGAAGCAAACTGCCAAATGGCTACACTCTAGCCAACTTCATATTTCTGAGAATTTGCTGATTGTCATTATCTTAGTAAAATAAATGTAAATTTTTCACATGCAAGTTCATAGACCAAACATTTATTCATGAGAACACCTATAAATGCTAAATGGTCTTATACTTGTATAGCACTTTTCTATGCTTTAGAGCACATTCAAAGAGCTTTCACAATACTTGGCCAGTCACACCTGTCCAATTGTTATACAATTATTTACCGATTAAAATCATTAGTTTTAACCCTAACAGGAATATCATAGAGACTAGATCTGAATCAATTTGTTGTTAAATTGAATAGTAATCAATTTATTATAATTAATTTCACAAGGAATAAATAAGAAACATTCTCTGGTTCCACCTTTCAAAAAGGTGCGAACTTTTCTGTTTTATATCTCCAGATTTAACTGTTGGTCAGACAGAAATATTTAAAGACATCATCTTTAACTCCGAGATGCTAGTGAAGGCCATTGTTTATATTTTCTGATATTTTAGAAACGACAATAAACTGTCAAGTAGCCAAAACTGAGACTAGAGCTTAAACATCAATTCAGAATAAGTTCACTGTAAACTATATACTGAGTACCATTAGGCATGTAGTTTTCACAATAGACACCTTAAACAAGTCTTGACATAACACTAACAGGTATTAATAAAGAGCATACCAATGTCAACAGATTTACAAAACGTGACGAAACACCTACACTTGTACTTCTCTACCCTGCTGCACATGGAAGGAGGAGCCCAGCTGAGATGCTGTTATTTTTTTCCTCCTCCCACAATTTCTTGGGTTCCTGGTCGTAAAGTACCGCCCCCAACTCACCCGTTATGACACCAGCCAATGAGAGCACGGCACACCTCGTGTCCGGCTGTTGCAGCCAATCGCAGCACGAGAATCTCTACCATCTGCATAGTCAGTTTTTTCATGACTGACTAGACACACAAAACCATCATGACTACTATATCCGCAGAGGAGACGTGTATAATAGCTAACAAATAACAAAGCCGAATGATTAGTCATTATCACCTGATCATATTGTGGCAGTGGCAATTATAGAAAAGTATAGTTTATTTGCCTTAAATGCTTTAAAATTGTACAGTTTACTGATTAGTAAATAAACACCATATTGATTTCCAGACATTTAGTTAGCATACATACATGTTTGATTGTTAATCACTCTTAATTTATGGTTTTCTCTTTATATGTAAAAGCACCTGCCCTGTAGTCCTTTCCCTCCCACATTCCTTTGTCCTAAACTTAGCAACAAACTACAGATCATTGGCCACACTGTTGATAAAAGATTTTTTCATTAAGCATGTTGTCTGCTCACCTGCCCCTGTTCCACAGCAAGGTGGGATCCACCAAGCAGAGGAAAATAAAGTTGTCATCACTTCCTCGGGAAACAAGGTGACATTTCTTTGTATCTGCAGCAAGTTGAGCACCAGGGCGAGAAACACTCCGACTGTGAAGAGAACGAGTCCGCGGCGGATCAGGTTGACCGTCCGGACATTGTGCAGGGATTTGTAGGCACTGCTGAGCACCGAAGTGATGATGGACATCATTTCTTCTGTTTTAGATGTCAATAAACTCGCTCCAGATGATGACTGCTTGGTTTCAACAACTGATGCACAGGAGCAGCTCCAGCAGTGGTTCTCTTGTCTTAGCATTTGGCACTTTTGGGCTAAAGGAGAAGAAACTGTCATGAAATTAGATACATATTTTGCAACAAAATAGATACATTTGTTTCACAAGTATAGAATTCACTCTTGCAGAGTGAGAGATAAAGTTTTCCGGATTAAGTTAAAACGATGACAAAATACTGTGGTCATTGCTGCTTACCTTGCTCCCCAGACGTCTTCAGGGTCTGGTCCGAAGAGAAACCTCCACTCTTGTTCATTCGCGCCTCCACATATGTAATTAAGCCGAGATCCCCTTTTCACAACAAAGACTGCAATCACGTTGTTTGTTCACATCACTGTTAGCAGACACAGAGAGTAAAAAAACACACTCCGAGTCCATACCACAGTACAGAGCTCCTACCAGCGAGAAGCGCTTCCTTTGCAGACAACAATCTCAGCTGTGTCGGGTGAGGATCGGTAGCCAATCAGAGCGCGGTGGCTGATATGACGTGCGCCTCGGCCCCGCCCATTGCCCGGGAAAGATGCACAGACAGAGCTGAAATGAAACTGGGATCAACTACTTTAATCGGCAGTAAAATATATATAGCTCTTACTGTAAAGAGTCAGGAAGAGCTATAATGATAGATACAAGAACGCTGGCTATTATAATTCCAAAATGTAAGTAAAGAGTCAGGAAGAGCTATAACGATAGATACAAGAATGCTGGCTATTATAATTCCAAAATGTAAGAGCTATAAAGAAGTAAAACAGACAATAGTCGTTATGAATTGATAGCTGAAATCCATAGCTGAATAATGTATCCATTACTTGGATATTAGCATATGTGTTTACCAGGTTAAAATTAGAGCACAAACTTGATACCCAAACCTTTACAGATGGTCTTAAATAGATAGACAGCCATGTAGTTTGATAAAAGCTGTCTTCCTGTCTAACTAGCCTATACCAGCAGGTGACACCACATAAACTCCACTCCTGCACAAGAAACTTTATATAGTCTATGCAGCTTTTGGGAAATGGGCTTAGTGGCACAACCTTTTTTTCTGATGTTGCTAAAATGTTGTTGAACTTTGGGTCAGGTTAAACAAGGAGTGTTCAGGAACATGGGACCCCTGCACGTAAGAGACAGGACAGGAACATTATCGCATGTTTTGCAAGAACTTGTGTCACTCAGCCAGGTGTCTATAGGGCAGTGTGATAACAAACCCCCACCCATTGTGCAGCCTACGTGCAGCAAAAACACAACTTGCTTTGTGCCTAAGGACATGTAGCTAACCTACAGTGAACTATAGAACCCTTTGAAAATGAACCGCATCTACACAACGGACCTACAGTACATTATGAAAACTCACAGCTATGCATTTGTTCAGCAGTTGTGTGGTGCTAAAATGAGGGTCTAAAGTGGAGGCTGGCCATGGGTTGTCACTCATTGTTCAAAGCCAGAACCCTGGAGTTCCCAAATGTTTTTCCACCACCCAGCTTAACTTGCCCTGTAGTTTGAGAACCACTGCCTTAACCTAACTGCTGATTGTCCCTTAACTTTCCAGGTAGCACCATAATTACTGTAGGTGAAACTTACAATTTGTCCAGTTTGGTTTACAGCTAAGTTAATGATGTTCCCATGAGACTCAGCTGCACTTTATTCCATCAACTTTCATATTACATGTTAATAACCATGCCATCACACAATTTTAAAGCTAAAGCAGCATTTGTAGTTTCACTAAAGCGGTTTCAGAATGAGTTTTAAATGTTAGGCTATTACAAACACAGTGGCTTTAAAGTCATCTTTAAGGTGTTACAGTTTCCAGACAGCACATCCATATGACAAAGTTTAAATTGGTTCCACTTGAATTGAATGGGAAAATGCCATTTCTGAAATGGCAGTGATAACAATGCTTAAATATATGTGTCACAGTTGCCCTTTATTGGAGCTGTCTCACTATTTTGATTTTTGTTATATATCCAAGTGGTCCGCTTCGTCTCTCTGAGTTCCTGGTTAAAAGAGCTGGGAAACGCCATTCAGTATCAAAATGTTCAGCTCTTCAAGGACATTCCTACTTGTACTTATTGCATTTCATCCTTCAGATTATTCAACAAAGAACTTCAGTGTGAGGCGTGTTCTTTTTATATTGAAAAGAAGACTAATAAGAGGATATATATATTTCACAGTGTGAAATTTATTATGCATTAATGTATCAAAAATAGAATGTGCACATGGATCTTCACTGTTTAGGATAAACAAAAAAAAAAGACTGTCCTCAACTTGTCGGTATACAATATTTTTATGAAAAGGTGCTACTATCTGATTGGTCAAAAACTGTTGGGGAGAAGCTGTGGTTTAGACTTAACTCTCCTGTCATTGGTCCCTCAGTCCTCGTCCGGTCTCGTCCTTGGCGCGACCTTGTCCTAAAACAGACACTTTGCACAACCCACAACGCTTCTTGTTATCTTGGCAACCCTGAGACTGCACTTAGACTTGTTTTCTTCTAGACCAACATCTGACCATAACCTTGGTGTAAATCTTAGTATCTTATCAAACCCCAACTCCCCTGGCTTCAAGGCTCAGAGGGAATAATGAGCTCTTTTAGAAAAGGCAACAAATCTAATGAACAATATGTAGCTTTATTGTGAAGGTTTTGCACCATTCAAAAGAATGGGGAAATTCTACTTCAGCATACTTTCAGCTAGCAAAACCATTCAGGTGTCAAAGTATTCAGCATATTCAGGGCGATCTTTCAGCAATTCGCATCCACACACGCATTTTCGACAGGAAATGCAGTTTTCTAGTTATTATTCTGATTTTTTCCATACATTTTTTGGCACCTAATTCTTTTAGCATACTTTCAGCTACAAAAGCCATTTAGGTATTAAAATGTGCAGCTTTTTAAGGACATGTGTGCTTGTATTTTTGTTGTTTGTAACATTTATACTTTTTCAACTATTTAACATTTTTCAACAAATTTTGCCCCATTCAAATGAATGGGAAAAATTCTTGTTTTACCTACTTTGTGCGAACCAATTGGAATATTTTCACATCTTAAGTTCAGCATACTTTCAGTTAGAAACGCCATTCAGTATCAAAATGTTCAGCTCTTCAAGGACATTCCTACTTGTACTTATTGCATTTCATCCTTCAGATTATTCAACAAAGAACTTCAGTGTGAGGCGTGTTCTTTTTATATTGAAAAGAAGACTAATAAGAGGATATATATATTTCACAGTGTGAAATTTATTATGCATTAATGTATCAAAAATAGAATGTGCACATGGATCTTCACTGTTTAGGATAAACAAAAAAAAAAGACTGTCCTCAACTTGTCGGTATACAATATTTTTATGAAAAGGTGCTACTATCTGATTGGTCAAAAACTGTTGGGGAGAAGCTGTGGTTTAGACTTAACTCTCCTGTCATTGGTCCCTCAGTCCTCGTCCGGTCTCGTCCTTGGCGCGACCTTGTCCTAAAACAGACACTTTGCACAACCCACAACGCTTCTTGTTATCTTGGCAACCCTGAGACTGCACTTAGACTTGTTTTCTTCTAGACCAACATCTGACCATAACCTTGGTGTAAATCTTAGTATCTTATCAAACCCCAACTCCCCTGGCTTCAAGGCTCAGAGGGAATAATGAGCTCTTTTAGAAAAGGCAACAAATCTAATGAAAGCCTGTGGGATGATTAGACCTTGGAAAACCACTCAGTGCACCAGACTTTTTAATCACAAGAGCCTGCAATATCACACAAGTTTTCAGTGTCTCCTACAGAAACTTATTTTGTCTTTATTTTAGTGAACATATAATTGGGTGAAAAATAACTACATAAACATATCTGTGACATGTAAGTATGTATACTTATGTGTGCTATAAAATAAAACTATTCCTAAGTGCGTAAAATAAAAATCACCCTAACATCAGCCATTTCTTCTCATCCTTCAGCTGTTTCAGCACTTCATTTCAGGCATTTTCAGGATGATTTTTCAGCATATCAGCATCCACACACATTTTTGACAGGAAATGCATTTCTCTAGTTTAGTCTCTTATCAACATTAGTGATTTTTTTGGTTTTCTTTATTTCACTAAGGAGAAGGTTTGAAAAGGGGCAGTGCTTTTTGCCACTTCGACTTGACATAAATATCACAAGTTGATGTCTTGTGTTCTCACCTTTCTCCTCTCTAGTGATATCTCTCCATGCATACCATTGTAAATTTTGTGAATTAAAATTATTATGAAAAAAATTCTTTGAGAGCATGGATAGAACAGGCCTACTGGGCACAGCCCCAAGGGATCAGAAGGCACCTGAACCAGAGTCTCTGTATGAAGTGACTGTTAACATTTCTTGTTGGAAAGTCAGTCAACAACAAATAGACACAAAATGTATTAAAGATGCAATGTTCTTTTGATCTGTGGGTCTTGGAGGGTAGCTGGCCTTATATATGTCTGTGCCCAGGAGCGCAGTGTCTCATAATTTGTCCATGGTTGATAGCCTGTCTTTTTGATAAAAACAATAGAAGAAAGTCACTTTCGGTTTTTCCTGTTTAGGGGTCACCACAGCGAATCGTCACACTGACGACTCGCATGTTGACATTTGGCACGTATTTTACACTGGATGCCCTTCCTGACGCAACCCCAATTCGAACCTGGGCCGCAGCGGCGAGAGCACTGTGCCTTAACCACTAGCCTACTAGGGATGTCCTTTTTGATAAAAAAAATAATAAAACAAAATAAGCAAGACTTGTGGACAAGGATTATGGTGAAACGTTCTATCAACAGATAAAAACTGACAGCAGCTGCAGGTCACAGCTTTAAAAATAGGAAGGTGTGACATAAACACATAAATGAATATAACACTGGTGTTGATGCCAGAATGGAGGTATCATGACAGTAATGACTAGCAAAGACAAGATGTTTCTGTAGAGTATTGTAAGTAGTTAGATAGACCACAGTAACGCAAGACTACTTTTATTATGACTTTTTGATTCAGTATTCTAACAGTCCATAAAATTTCCATTGTCATGCAGGGGAACATTTCTATCTTCTTCTTTTCTAAGAGTCTTGAACTGTTGTGTAGGATCCAACAACAAAGTGGAATTGTACTGTATAGTTAAAACAATTTGAGTACACCTTTATTTATGTACATCATTGTCAGCCTTAAAAGATAATTAAACTCTTACAGCCTGCAGCGAGCTTAGGTTTGCACAATGATGCCCAGGCTGAATGATTTTACTGCATCCCTACAGACTGAAGTAAATTGCATGCTGACACTTCAAAGGATGGAAGAGAAAAAATTGACAGTTTGTATATGAGGTGTGCTGCTCCACCTGTTTATTTATTCATTTAACAACATGCAGTATGTTGATGTATTTTCAGAGAAAGCTATGCTTGTGTAGTAACCCTTAGAGCAGGAGGTGTGGCTGCACTGCTGACAGCCTCTGTACTGTATCCACCAGCTTCAGTGGAGCTGTTCTGTATGTGACCCTAACTTTTGACCTGCCATGTGGAGAAAATGATTTTTTCTTTCACAGATCAAAGCAGCATTGGAAAAAAAGCTCTGGTTATAAAAACAGAATATTAAATGAAACTGCCATTAATTCCAATATGAGTTTCCCTTCCATATCAGAAATTTGAGTACCATAAGTGAAGCAAAAACAAATTAACATGACATTTTATATGCCTTGAAGTCTAGTTAGCATTAAATTTTATCCTTGGCTCTGCCTCTTGTGTAAAAACCTTAAATTTGAATAGATTAGGCCAGATGCCAAATGCACTCAGGAAAGCTTTTACAGGGTGTAAATAATATTGTGTCAACATACGGTGAGGAAGGAGGGCAGAGCTGATTCCTTTTCATGTAAATTGGTAATACCGGCCAGGTTTTCACATCTAGAGACAGATGCTGACAGGAGGCAGATCAAACAGTTAAGCCATCAGCTGATAGGGTCGACTTATTTAGCTTTTTACACTTGATGTGTGAGTGTGAGTCGCTGGGAAAATGAATATCACACACACACACACACACACACACACACACACACAGAGTATCAACCTTATTTGGTTGGGTGCCAGGAGATCCTCAGAGGCAGCAATGTGTGGCATAATGGCCCTGGAGGCATTGCAAAAATACTGGGCAGCAGGGTAAGGGGGTGAGGGGGTGTATATGGAAGGGGCTGGAGATACTAGTGATGTCCAATTGACACTATGACACCTGTATTGAACCACTTCATCTAGTATTGGTTCATTCATTCAAAGGTTCGGTTTAGTGCCATCTGGTGGTAAAATAGTATGCAGCAGAACAATGTCTGAATTATGTGATGGATGTAACTAGGCTTTGTGTGAATGATGTGAAAATGTTTGTAAAGTTTGACTGGTCAGTCGGTCGAGTCTATGAACGTATGTAGTGTGGTAGGTGGGAGAAGGCGTGCTTGGAGAAACAGAGGATGTGCTAGGATGGTAATATGTGCGTATGTAACTAGGACAGGGTGTGAATATATACAAGGGATGGAGAATCAATTATTTTTATTCAAGAACAAAAGTTTCTCCACTGTCTTTGGACCAATCAGCTGAAAGTGTTCCCACATTGGAGAACGGGGTCTCTTCCTAGCTAGATTGCTGCTGGTGATCACACACCAGCAGCAATGATCATACCGACAACAACTACGCACACACCTACTATGCCGACAAACCCACATGTTGCACATAATGGGTGATTTCATAGTACGCCTATGCACCTGCTGACGTGCGCAGGGAACTCTCACGTCATGACACCGTATCGATGGTCTGAACTGGTCACGGGAGTCACTCAGGCCAGCCGTTCCTGCATCGGATGTCATCCGTCACGTGTCTTTTTGGCAACGATACAAGCCTCGAGGCAGTGGTTCGCAGAAGATCCCTCTCCCAGCTCGAATCATGTATCGAGGCCTTGGTGTCAGATGGTCATCACTAGGAGATACTGTCCCAGGTCTCACAGTCATCTATGTAAATACAGCTGAGGCATAGTGTGTAAACCATTTGTGCCACTTCCTCCATGGAAAATTCCAGCAGAAGAGGCAGAACAATCAGAGAGAGAGGCAGAAGGAGGACCCTTCACCCCATCTTGATCCCATTCCTTCCCACCCTACCTCTATGCCAGTTCATTGGCATTTATCTTCATGGTTTCCAAAAAACTTCTTGAAGGTTTGACAGGCTGTTAGCACGGCTGGACACACAGACTGGAAAGGAGCAACCCATTTTCTATTGTTATTGGGTTTGCAAGTGTGTACTGCAATGGCAAACTGTGAGCACTAAAGCCCTGTGTTCTACATCCACCCTGAGCAATCAATCAATCAATCAATCAATCAATAAGCCTGAATGAAAACTGAGGTATAGAATTAAGCAGCGATGTAGTATCTTACATTTTCTCCTCCCACTACTCCCATTCTGATACCTCAACCTATTTCTGTTGCTATTTATTACTGATATGAAGGCAGAACCTCTTTTTCAAAGGTTTAAACTGTCAGGTCCGCTCGACACGACCTGCCTCTCTTCTGCCTTTCTCTCCCCTGCTGTCTCAACCTGCGGGATCTGCACTTCAGCTGTGTTGCATTCGGTAATTAGCGAGTGTGCACAGCTGGGGTGCATTCCTATGATTACCGTACTCCTTATTTATACCTCTGGCAGATTCTTCGTCTTCGCCGGAGCATTAACTTACCTAACGTGCATACCCCATAACAGACCTGACTCGTGGTATGTATTGTACGTCATTTTGTTTTCCACGCTGACAGTTCCTGTGCTGTGGATCGCATTTTGTACATTGGTTAAATGTTTTGTGTTATTTGTCTCTAGATGACCACGCTGACAGTTCCTGTGCTATGGATCTCTTTATGTTTTTTCCATTAGGTTAGCTAGACGTTAATTTTGATATCCACGCTGACAGTTCCTGTGCTGTGGATTTCCTTTTTCGTTCGCCATCCCTCCTGGTTAGCTTGTTTATTCACCTGTCCATCCTGTTCCTCCCACTCTCCTGGTTTCTGTCATTAACCTGTCTATTCCCCTGGTCGTCCTGGTCTCCTCAGCTGTCTTTACCCAGCCCTGGATGTTTGTACTTATTGACTCTGTTCCTTTTTGTGATCCCCATCATTAAACCACCTTTTTTACTAGCACCTGAGTCAGCAATCTTGAGTCCTATCTCGGTTCTCCCTCATCCTCCTGGTGAGGGGGACTAAACCTTAAAATAAACTCTCTATGCTATATGTACACTATTATTACCAGTCAAATGTTTGGACACAATTTTCCACTGAATTGAATGGGATGGGTGTGCTGTATTTAATGTGAATCAGTCATGTCTTCATAAGGTCAGCATCAGCCCAAACAGTGATCACCAGACTGGATCAGTGGATCTCTGGAGAAAAGCCACAGTACTGTGCGGTGTATACTACAGGACTGTTCTCCAACTGCATAACCATATCATATGGTCTTCATCAGCAGATGGAGTTTATTGTAAATTCCATACATTTTTGTGTAGTGACTAAGTTTACATTTGAAAGCTCACAAAAACACAGCTAAATGGACCTTGAGACTGTTTTGTCAAATTACTATTTCCTAGGTCCAGAAGGAATCTTAATGCTAAGCCAGTCTGAAGCCTATCCTGTGAATGACCAGATTTTTAAATTGTCTTCGGTACACGCTCAGAGTTCAAAGACTGTCATATAGCTAAAATCTGATGTTGTTGTCTGACCTATGCTACACAGCATCACCATGAGAAAGACATGAAGTGTCAGATGTGGAGCATCAGAAAGGAGAAATATTCATAATGTTCAGCAAGAATCTTTTGGTTTTATCCCACATGGTGTATCATTGACAATAGCTGATATGATGATTCACAGTGGAACAAGAACAGGAATAGGTCCCCGGCATCTCTTTTCCAATCATGTACTTTATGTGAGAACTTGTGAAAGACTGAGTTGTTACGGGTTCATTCAAACATATAAAACTCATGAAAAATTGCAGCACTCAATCAATAGGGCTTTTGCTTTTATTGTGACTCTGTGCAAGTTATTTTAATTGATTATTCATTAGACATTACTCATAAAAAATGACCACATTACTAATGAATCAGCAGCAAAAGTAATGCATTACACTATACATTACTATGGCATGGTGACGTGGTGGTTAGTGCTATCACTTCACAGCAACAAGCTCTGGAGTTTGCATGTTCTCCCTGTGCCTGCATGGGTTCTCTCTGGGTGCTCCAGCTTCCTCCCACAGTCCAAAGACATGCAGCTTAGTGAAAAGTGATGCTAAATTCCTCATAGGAGTGTGTGTGGGTGTGTGTGGTTTTGTTGGATGTGTATCGGGGGGATGAGCGGGAATACAGGGGGGTTGTTACTGACTTTGTGAAGTGGTGTGAGGAAAATCGACTGGTCCTGAACACCAGTAAGACTAATGAGATGGTGACTGATCCCCGGCGGAAATCACAAGAATACACTCCGGTGAGCTTTCAGGGCTGACATTGAGATTGTGGACACCTTTAAATACCTGGGGGTCCACCTCAACAACAAAATGGATTGGACTGAAAACACTGATGCCTTGTACAAGACGGGCCAGAGCCGCCTCCACTTGTTGAGGAGACTGAGGTCCTTTGGTGTGCAGGGGGAACTCCTTCGGACTTTTTATGATACTGTAGTGGCATCTGCTGTTTTTTACGCTGTTGTGGGCTGGGCGGGAGGTAGCACGGACAGGGACAGAAAGACACTTAACCAGCTGATCAAGAGAGCTGGGTCTGTCCTGGGCTGCCCTCTGGATTCCATCGAGGAGGTGGCGGACAGAAGGATGCTGGTAAAACTAACATCCATCATGCACAACCCCTCCCATCCCCTCCACCACACAGTAAAGGCTCTGAACAGTTCCTTTAGCGCAAGACTGTTACATCACCAGTGTAAGAAGGAGTGTTACCATAGGTCGTTCCTCCCCACAGCAATCAGACTGTACAATACATCACTGCAGGGATAAGACAGGTGAAAGTATGATGGACTATGTAATAGTCCAATGAGGTGCAATACTCAAATCCTGGGGTAAAATGCATGGTTAATATTCACATATGTGAATTCTGTTCTTGATTATTGAAATTCTTGATTCTATTTTTGAGTACTTGGAATTTATTTATCAGGATGTGTGTGCGGTGCTTGTTCTCATGGTGCTATGCTGTCTGTTCTCTATTGCTGCTTGAGGTACTGAAATTTGTTTTTCAAGATACTGTATGTGTGTGGTGTTTGTTTCTCATGGTGTTATGTTGTTTGTTCTCCATTGTTGCTGAAACACTGAAATTTCCCCATTGAGGGATCAATAAAGTACCTACCTACCTACCTACCTACCTGTCTCTGTCAGCCCTGTGATAGACTGGTGACCTGTCACCTATCTGGGAGGTAATGAATGGATAAATTACACATTACTTTTAGTACTCAGCTGTCAGCTTCATCAAAGATGCCTTTAAACAACTCAAAATTTTCCACACCCACACATCAGATCATTCCACATTTGATGTACACCTGTAATGTGGTAGAAGAGTAAACAGACCATTAGTCTCAGTGGAGAGGGTTTCTTTGACATTTGTAAAAATGACATCCTCATCATTGTCTTCTTCATTCAGTCCAGAGTCCAACACCAAATTGACTGGTTGGCTCATGTTAAATGTTTTGGCAAAAATTGTCAGAGTGATTTGTTACAGACTTTGCCCATAGTCCTTAAGATAATGTGTGTGCCTGCCTGTGATTCTTCTACATGCTATAGTGGCCTTGTTATGCTCCATAATGCAACTGTTGATTTAGTGAACACTTAGACTCAAAATATTAGCTGTCCAGATGTCAGCTGCGTTGGAAAAGTTAGCCTCTACCATCACTGCATATTCCTACTTGAGGTAGCTAGCAAATGTCTTTCTCTGGGGCAACTTGTCATTGCTCTTCCTAGGTATGTTCTCTATAATAGATGGGTAACCCCTCTGCAAAATAACCAGTAACAAGCTTCTTCCAATCTGTTCTGCTTAACATCTGTTGATGATGGATGTTAGCTACCTGCTGTGAAGTTCAGTTTCTGTTGTTTAGCAGTCATCAATAGCAGTAGAGACCTCCCTGATCAGGGATTTTTTTTTAGGTTTCACATTACTGTGCTACCAGATGCTTTTATAAATTAGATGTAGTATTTCTGCAGATAAAAAGATTTTACTGTCCACACAAAGTGAACATAAACATGCCAGGCACACAGGTCATAAGCTACCACCGAGGACAATTGTCCAGTAGTGTACAGGTAACACAGCATTACTTGAATTAGTAACTGTAATATTATTGCCATTTTGGAAACAGTAATCGCTTACACTACTTGATACTGAAAAAAGTAGTAATATACTTTTCAATTCAATTTCAGTTCAGTTTTATTTGTAGAGGGACAAATCACAACAAAAGTAATCTCAGGACACTTTACATAGTAAGGTCTAGAAGATTTCTTTTAGCTTACTATGACCTAGATGACCGAGAATCTGCACGGATAAGGTCTGTACTATTATTATCATTATTATTATTATAGTGTGAAAACCCAACAAATCCATAACGTGTGTATGAAGGCCATGGTATGCTAACCACTGGACATAGGAATAAAGCTTAACCTCTCACACTACAGTGGCATATTTGAAACATATTAAAGCTCCAAACACTGCTTGAGGTTTTATGGTGGAGATATTCACTCAGTAATTGACTACCATGAACCTGTGAACAGAGTTCCCTGCAGACCTCCCCCTTTCATGTTATTAATTCAGGATAAGACCCCAAACCTCCCAAATAATAGCAACTTGCAGTTATTGTGGCAGCTACCTCCTTAACCCTCAGATGTTACTGTACTGAGAAATTTTTATAAACCAGTACACTCTGGCTCTTTGAGGAAGTGTTAAATTTTGTCTGAAATAACCAATGAAAGCTGTGTCACTGGACACTTAAGACCATATCTGTTTTGCACAGTATTTAGTTGACACAAGATGCTATTAAGGATAGGATATTTAAAGGATAATGTACATTATGTAAAAGTAAACAGCTGAATTGTTGTGTAACCCCAAACACTCACTAGGAATTGTGTAATCAAACACTGAGAACTGTGTGCCTATATGTGTGGCCTTAACCATTACCACTTAAAAGTGTAAACCCACTAAAATCATAGGAATGTCAATAACATCAAACTTGACTCAATAACGAGAGAGTATTAAACCTTTTAAGCCTCTATATAAAATTCCTGAAAAGAGTTACAGCAAAGCAGCAAGCAATAAAATATAAACCTTAAAATCATCAATAATTATCTTGATTGGCTTGCAACCTAAATAATCAACAAATGCTATCTCTAAACATCACTCTAACATATTATACTGATTAAAATTATTATGGTTGAGCTAAGCTCTTGATCTGAATAAAAGTCAAAGGTCTCACGTCACCGATCCTCAGCTGGCTCTGGGTGGGGTGGTGGCAGGTTGGGCAATCGTTGGTAAATATCATTCTATTCTGTTTCAATTTTGACTGAGAGAATTATAGGTAATTTTCAGATAGAGCATGTTCTTCTTGGTCAAATCTTCTGTAACTCAGGAAACCATAAAGACATGAAAATGTCTAAAACGGTCTTTTTTTGAAGCCATCTTTCCCCACCAGACCGGTTGGATTGTGGCATTCTGTTAAAATTCTTCATTTCTTCATCAATCATCTTTTATGCAGGAATTCAGTTTTCCTTGCTGAACTGTGAGGCTCTGCCACAGCTCCATCATCCCATGCTGACATCCATTTCACCCTCACAGGCTGGGTGCCTGTGGGGGAACACCCACAGAAAGGGGCTTTCTCTCCCATGTCAACATCCATCTCACCCTCACAGGCCAGGCCTGCGAGGGAGCACCCCCATCAATAATTATTGATGAGTTTATCCTCTCATCGAACCAGATGCTGCAGTTTGCAATTAATACCTTATTTGGTGTGCAAAGTCATATTCTTCAGAACTATTGCATATTTCTTTACTGTCACAGCACAAGTCTACTGCCCATAACTGGCCTCCACCCCACTGTGATCCAGCTTCGGACTCTACTTCCTTTTTCCTAGAAAACTAAAATCATCTTAATACCTAATAAAGATACAAGAAACACATCTGATTGAAATATCAAAATTCCATCATTGCTTTGAACAGAACAACAGAATTACACACTGATTTTACACAAAACTATCTATGCCTATTTTGAATACAATACTTGACTAAACATTGATTATCATTGATTAGACATTGATCAAACATTACTTATCAGTCAAATCTTTACTTTTAGGCTTGAAACCATCATTTTTACTTTCTTAATAGGCTGTGTGTGTCTTCTCTGTGTCACATACACACACTTCTGCAATTCCTCTATTCAGGGATGTGTGTCTACTACAGTTGCTTTTGGCAGCCTGTTTTAATTTTAGTTTTAGTCTAGTCTTTGTGTGAAGCTGTCATTTTAGTTTTTATTAGTTTTAGTTACGTTCATACTCATTTTAGTCTAGTCAAGTTTCAGTCAACTAAAAGTCTGAGCATTTTAGTCTTATTTTAGTCAGAATTGTCCATGATTTTAGTCTAGTTTTAGACAATGAAAATTGTATTTTAGTCTCTTTTTAGTAATGCAGTTCTATTTAACCCAGTCAATATAGTATAAGTACCTAGTAGTATAAATGAAACCAAAATTTTCTTTTAGCCAAATCCATTTCAGACAAGGTTATCGAAGGGAACACAGCATGAGCACCAACCTCACCGTGGAACAGGTGGACAGGAGGTGACAACGATGGCAGAGAGAATGTAAACATAAGAGGGGATGCCAGGTGGGACACCGGGCTGGGCTAAAGAGGGCGCCGAGCAGACCACTGCTACCCCACCTCATTTTAGCTAACGCCAGGTCCCTGAGTAATAAAATGGATGAACTGAGGTTGGATTTATTATCTCAGACAGGCACCCGAGATGCCTTGTGTGATGATTATTACAGAATCCTGACTTCACCTGGAGATCCCACACACCGCTATTGAGCTAGCAGGCTGCTCTACACGTCATGGTGACAGGACCAAGGAATCTGGTAAGGGCTGGGGGGGGGAGGCTTGTATATTTATGTGAATAACAGCTGGTGTACAAATGCTCACCAGATCTGGAGGTTCTAGCAGTAAAATGTAGACCATTCTATCATGAGAATTTTTTGTTATTGTGATAGCTGTTTCCATACCACCAGACGTTAATGCCAGGTTAGCACTGGGCCATCTGCTAACTGCTATAAACAAACACATATCCCGATCGCGTCTTTATAGCTGTTGGAGACTTTAATCATGCTAATCTGAAGAGTGCACTGCCAAAGTTTGACCAACATGTCAAATGTCCAACAAGGCTAACACCTTAGACTGTGTGTACTCTACCATCAGTAAAGTATACAGAGTTTCCCCATCATACCTTGGACAATATGACCATCTGTCACTATTCCTGACACCAGTCTACAGGCCTGTTATTAAAAAATTGAAACCCACCATCAGAACTGTTGTCACCTGGCCTAAAAACCGATCTATACAACTACAGGACTGCTTCGAAAGGACCGATTGGAGCCTCTTTTCGGATCCTGATGTAGAAACCTACACCACCACTGCTCTGTGCTACATCAGGACCTGCATTGAAAACATAACCACCAATAGACGCATCAGTGTTTTCCCAAAGAGGAAACCTTGGATGACCAGGGAGGTGCAGGCTCTACTGAGGGAGCGGAATGCAGCATTCAGGCCAGGGGACAAAGTGCAGTATAGCACAGCCAGACACAACCTTAAGAAAGGCATTAGGAGGGCCAAAGCTGCCTACAAGAAGAAGATTGAGAATCATTTCTCAAACAGGGATCCAGCATGCATGTGGCAAGGCATTTGGCACATTACAAACTATAAAGGAAATCAGCAACCACCTCTGGATACTGACATCCACTTTGTAGAGGAGCTTAACTGCTTCTTTGCATGCTACAGGGAGTGAAAATGATGCAGTACTCAATGCTGCTGACCCCCCTCTGATCCTGCAGACATACAAGGTGAGAAGAGCACTTGGCTCTGTGAATGTCAAGAAGGCTGGAGGGCCGGAAGGGATTCCAGGTAGAGTGATCAGAGACTGTGCCCAGCAGCTTGCAGATGCATTTACAGACATTTTTAATCTTTCCTTGTCCCAGGCCACTGTGTCCACCTGCCTTAAGTCAGCCATAATCATACCAGTTCCTAAACAGAGCATCACCACCTGTTTAAATGATTACAGACCAGTAGCAATCACCCCCCTTATCATGCAATGTTTTAAAAAATAGATTTTAAAACACATTAAAGCCAATCGCCCGGCCAACTTTGACCAGTACCAATACACCTACAGAGCGCATTGATCCACAGAGGATGCTATTGCCCTTCACATAGCACTCACACCCCCGGATGAACAATGGCTTATGAGATCTCCTCTCCTTCCTCATGTCCACTGTCATCTCCTTCGTCTTGTCCATGTTGAGGCTGAGATTATTGTCCTTGCACCATGACACCAGACAGGCCACCTCTCTCCTGTAGGCTGCTTCGTCCCCACCAGTGATGCGACCTATCACTGCGGCGGCATCCGCAAACTTTAGGATGATGTTGTCTAATAATTGGGGTGAGTGCCACTGGCCTGTAGTCATTCAGGCAGGTGACCGGGCTCTTCTTGGGAAGGGGGATGATGGTTATGGTCTTAAAGCAGGTGGGAATAATGCTCTGGCTGAAGGAGAGGTTGAAGATGGTGGTGAGAATATCAGTCAGCTCACTGGCCCATGCCCTGAGAGCCCTCCCAGGGATGTTGTCTGCTGCTGCTGCTGCTTTGCGGGGGTCGATCTTCCTCAGGACTGTGCGTACCTGGCCTGGTGAGACAGTTAGTGGAGGGCAGGTGGGGGGTTGGGTGGTCTCAGTGTGTGTGTGCCTCCTCTCTGTGCTGTGACTGGAGGTTTCAAAACGGGTGTAGAAGGTGTTGAGGTCATCCGGCAGGCTGTCTGTTGTATGTTAGCAGTGCATGACATTTGTGCACTGCAGAAAGAGTATAAAACACACAAAAAAGAAGGAAATGAAGAAAGCCAGTCACAGAGGGTGGGGTGCAAACCTAGTGTGGACAGTTTGTGGGTGAGTTTGAAGAAAAAGCCGGCAGGGGACATACAGTATATGAGAATGCTGTTCGTTGATTACAGCTCAGCATTCAATACCATTACCACCAGTAGGCTGGTCAGCAAACTGCTGGGTTTGGGACTCAGTAGCATTCTGTGTATGTGGATGAAGGTTTTTCTTTGAAAACGCCCTTAGACAGTCAGACTTGGCACACATCTCTCCTTGAGTCTGACCCTCAGCACTAGTGTGCCACAGGGTTATGTCCTAAGTCCATTACTATATTCACTATACACTTCTGACTGTATTTCCATTCACCCTACACACACAACAATTAAATTCACTGATGACACAACACTGGTGGGATTGATTTCAAATGACAATGAAACACAATACTGCAAGGATACAATCTGTTTGAACTCCTCCCCTACAAGTCACTGTGTGCCAAGACAACCAGGCACAAGGACAGTTTCTTCCCCCGAGCCGTCACTCTGATTAACACTTAACCCACAACAGTAAGACTGGACAATAACCCTCAGTGCAATGTAGATCTGTGTGTATATACAGGTTTCTATTTATAAGAACTTTTTTCTTTCCTAATGCACATTCCGTTTGCTTGTTTGCACATTACTTTCTTTCCTTTCTGTCCTCTCAGCCTTATATTGTTTACTTGCTCACTGCTGCCTTACATAAGGACATGTACATACGCATTGAGAGCCACTGTACCAGAGTCAGATTCCTCGTGTGTCCAACACACCTGGCCAATAAAGCCGATTCTGATTCTGATTCTGAAATAGACAGGTTAATACACTGGTGCATGGACAATAACTTTACACTCAACATCAAAAAAGACTAAAGAACTCATTATTGCCTTTACAAGGCATCATGAGGACCATGCTGCTCTAACCATCAGGGGAGAGAAAGTGGACAGAGTTAGCAACTTTAAGTTTCTGGGGACTTACATCAGTGAGGACCTCACATGGATAGCCAACACTGCTGCCCTCTTTAAAAAGTCTCATAGAGGCTTTACTTCTTATGCATACTGAAAAGGATCAACCTGGCTGTAGAGCTGCTCAGAACCTTTTACCACTGCTCCATCAAAAGTGTTTTAACATACTGCCTGACAGCTTGGTATGTTAACTGCACATAAACAGACTGGAAAAGTGTCCAAAGAGTCATTAAAACAGCAGAAAATATCACGGGACTCATTCTGCCCTCGCTGGAAGGCATCTTCAGCACTCGCTGTCTCATCAGGGCCAACAATATCCTTGGAGATGTGACCCACCCCTGCCATCACCTGTTCTCCCTGTTACCCTCTGTGAGACGCTATAAAGTACTGAAAGCTTGCACATCCAGACCAAAGGACAGTTTTTATCCAAGAGCCATCACTGAGTTAAACAAAATCAAACATTCATGAACTACTGAACACTCTTTAAATGAAAGACTGCAAACCAACACTTTTTTAATGGTTATTATGTATTAGGATTATTGTGCGGTGTGTATGTATGTACGTATGTGTTTGCATTATTATTGTTGCCTTTTTTCTGGTGTGGCACAGCTAATTTCATTGCTTTTTGTGCAAAGACAATAAAGGCCATTCTATCCTAGGATCAGGATCAAGGATTTTATTGCCATTTCACTATATGTGCAGGACATACAGAAAAATTGAAATACTGTTTCTCTCTCACCTAATATTGAATGCCCATACCATTTAAGAAACTAAAATAGAATAAAAGTAGAATAAACACAGAATAAATAGAATATGAAGACTGAATTCAAGTAATAAGGATAAACTAAATGGTACAACCTAATAGGAAATGATGAAACTCAAAGCCATGTGCAAGCAGTGACAGTAGTGCAAATAACAAGAAGATTATCAGGTGGTCAGCATCACCAGGGGTGTTGGTGATGGGATGCATAATAGCTTATGAAATGTACATGGACAGTATTGCAAATTACCAATAGCAGCAGATATGATGGTAAAAAGTCAGCAGCAGATTTACCTATAATATAGCAAAAAGGGGGGGAATGTATTGAGTTTGTGCAAACAGCAGGGGTAGTCTATACAGTGCCTTGCGAAAGTATTCGGCCCCCTTGAACTTTGCGACCTTTTGCCACATTTCAGGCTTCAAACATAAAGATATAAAACTGTAATTTGTTGTGAAGAATCAACAACAAGTGGGACACAATCATGAAGTGGAACGAAATTTATTGGATATGTCAAACTTTTTTAACAAATAAAAAACTGAAAAATTGGGCGTGCAAAATTATTCAGCCCCCTTAAGTTAATACTTTGTAGCGCCACCTTTTGCTGCGATTACAGCTGTAAGTCACTTGGGGTATGTCTCTATCAGTTTTGCACATCGAGAGACGGAAATTTTTGCCCATTCCTCCTTGCAAAACAGCTCGAGCTCAGTGAGGTTGGATAGAGAGCGTTTGTGAACAGCAGTTTTCAGTTCTTTCCACAGATTCTCAATTGGATTCAGGTCTGGACTTTGACTTGGCCATTCTAACACCTGGATATGTTTATTTGTGAACCATTCCATTGTAGATTTTGCTTTATGTTTTGGATCATTGTCTTGTTGGAAGACAAATCTCCGTCCCAGTCTCAGGTCTGTTGCAGACTCCATCAGGTTTCCTTCCAAAATGGTCCTGTATTTGGCTCCATCCATCTTCCCATCAATTTTAACCATCTTCCCTGCCCCTGCTGAAGAAAAGCAGGCCCAAACCATGATGCTGCCACCACCATGTTTGACAATGGGGATGGTGTGTTCA
>NW_018128158.1:376367-380227 GCF_001952655.1 Monopterus albus
GGATGCTGAATCAGCATCCATACAATGACCAACAGCAGCAGATACAGTAACCCGGCAAAAAAAACAAAAACAAAAAAAACAGTCAGCAGCAGATTGGCTTTTTTTGTTTGTTACTGTGGTGGGTTATTGTCCAGGGGCATGGAACAGAAGGAGGAGGTAGTGAACAGTATTCAGCATCCCCTGGTGAATGAAGCTGTTTGTAAGTCTGGTGGAGTGGGCCTGAAGACTCTGATACCTTCTCCCTGAAGGCAGGAGTCTGAAGTGGGAGTGTGCGGGGTGGGAGGTGTCATCAGCAATGCTGATGGCTCTGCGGGTGAGGTGGGTGTTGAAGATGTCCATAAGGGAAGGCAGAGGGGTACAGATGATCTTGCTGGCTGTTTTCACTATGCGTTTGCAGGTCCTTCTGCAGGAGGCAGTACAGGCTCTGTACCACACAGTGATGCAGCCAGTGATGACGCTCTCAATGGTGCCCCGGTAGAAGGAGCACATGATGGGGGATGGGACACTGGCTCTCCTCAGTTTGCGGATGAAGTAGAGGTGTGTTTGAGCTTTTTTGGCCAGTGATGTGGCGTTGTTAGTCCAGGAGAGGTCCTCAGAGATGTGCACCCCCAGGAACTTGGTACTGCTCACTCTCTCCACTGCAGCACCATCAATGGTCAGTGGGGGATGCTTTAGAGGTTTTCTCCTGAAGTCCACAATGATCTCTTTAGTCTTCCCCACATTGAGGGAGAGGTTGTTGTCCTTACACCACTGTACCAGTTGGCACACCTCACTCCTGTAGTTGGCCTCATTATTGTTGGTAATGAGGTCAACTACAGTCATGTCATCCACAAACTTGACAATTTGATTGGTGCTGTAAGTTGGCACACAGTCGTAGGTCAGCAGTGTGAGGAGCAATGGGCTGAGCACACACCCCTGCGGAGCCCCTGTGCTCAGCATGATGGTCTTGAAGATGTTGCTGCCAACCCGCACATTTTGTGGCCTCCCTGTTAGAAAGTCCAGCACCCAGTTGCAGAGAGGTTTTGAGTCCCAGGTGTCTGAGTTTTTGTGTAGCTGCTGGGGAATGATTGTATTGAATGCTGAACTGAAGTCTAGGAACAGCATTCACACATAAGAGTTCTTTGAATCTAGGTGGGTGAGGGCTGGATGGAGAGCAGCAGTAATGGCATTCTCTGTGGACCTGTTTGACCTGTATGCAAAGAGAAATGGGTCGTGAGAGGGAGGAAGGATAAACTTGACATTCTGCATGACCAGCCACTCAAAGCACTTCATAATAATTGAAGTCAATGCTACAGGCCAATAGTTATTGTAAATAGTTGGGTGGGGCTTCTTTGGAATTGGAATTATTGTGGGGCAGGTGTTGAAGATGTCCGTAAGGGAAATCAGAAGGGCACCGATGATCTTGCTGGCTGTATTCACTATGCGTTTGCAGGTCCTTCTGCAGGAGGCAGTACAGGGTGAATCACCGAGTGTCTTTGCTTTGATTTTCCAAAAGTTTTCATCCATATGCAGGATACGAGCACATCCCACTGAGCCAAAGTCATTGTCTTTTATTGTTTCATGCTCTATGTAATCACAACAAAGCAACAGCTGGCAAAAAATGTTCATCTAATTGCTCATAAAAATAAACTGGAATTGGAAGTAAATGACAAAGAAATGAAATTTTCATGTTTAGCATTTGTGACATATTTTTGGCAAACATCTGTGTGAATGGAGGAGCGGATATGATTTGGGTCTAATTTCAACAAACACCCCAAGAGTGAATGTAACAATAAGAAAAGTAATCAATAAGAAGATTTAAGTACTGCTACTGTCACAATCACATAAACAATAGCAACAAAAGCTAATACTTCACCACAGTGTATCTGCAATTTCTGGCCTGTTTTTGATTGGTGCTGTAAGTTGGCACACAGTCGTAGGTCAGCAGTGTGAGGAGCAATGGGCTGAGCACACACCCCTGCGGAGCCCCTGTGCTCAGCATGATGGTCTTGAAGATGTTGCTGCCAACCCGCACATTTTGTGGCCTCCCTGTTAGAAAGTCCAGCACCCAGTTGCAGAGAGGTTTTGAGTCCCAGGTGTCTGAGTTTTTGTGTAGCTGCTGGGGAATGATTGTATTGAATGCTGAACTGAAGTCTAGGAACAGCATTCACACATAAGAGTTCTTTGAATCTAGGTGGGTGAGGGCTAGATGGAGAGCAGCAGTAATGGCATTCTCTGTGGACCTGTTTGACCTGTATGCAAAGAGAAATGGGTCGTGAGAGGGAGGAAGGATAAACTTGACATTCTGCATGACCAGCCACTCAAAGCACTTCATAATAATTGAAGTCAATGCTACAGGCCAATAGTTATTGTAAATAGTTGGGTGGGGCTTCTTTGGAATTGGAATTATTGTGGTGGGATTCTTCTATTCTATTCTATAGCCAGTGGGGAGAAGCTAATATGGGAGAGATATGATCTTAGGTAAATATAACAGTGCCATCTGTGTAGCAATAGAAATTTATTCTGGAGTTCCTGATAAGATTGCCTAAGAGGCGCAGGTACAAAGTAAAGAGAATTGGACCTAGTACAGAGCCCTGTGGAATGCCATATCTTTAGTCTATAATAAGATATTCTGATCAGTGGTGTAAGATTTTATTCTTATAGGCTCTAGTTACTTTATAAGCTTTAGTTACTTTTCATAAATTTAGTTTCCTTTAGTTACTTTTCAGTTAATTTTCTTTTAGTTACCTTTCATACTATTATTTTCCTTGTTTATACATATTAAAACTGTACTGATGACTGCTGTATTCTACTGAGTGAAACTTTGGAACTCTATGCTACAAATTCTGTAGACAGGATGTCTGTACCTTCAAGTAAGCAGATAACCTATTTTACATTTTAACAAAGACCTGTTGGCCTGTTTTGCACCTTCAACTAGGCCCATTTAGCATACTCACTAGGTCCTGCTTTGTCCTGCAATAGCCTATACAGATAGAGGGTCTGCAGCGCAGACAACCAATTGTTCAGTGTTCATTGATCAAGTTGCCGACTGAATACCACAACACACACACACACACACCTGGTTTCTATCACATTCCAGCAAGCAGGCGTGAATAGAGGTTGGCCAGCTCACGCCAAATGGCCAATAGGATTATGAAGTGTGAAATGTTATACCTCTGTCCAGGGCGGACCAGCCCAAGAAGATAAATGTAATGAGACAACATAACCTGTGGCTCAGAGAACGGATTTCCTGCATGAGCTCTGTCTCTCTGATCCCAGCGCTGTAAGACTTCACCTGTGCCCAGACTTTGAGTAAACTGTCTGTTGATTTTAAACAGTCCTCTCCTGTCTTCACTTCTCACGCTTTCAATAAAAGAACTTGGGTAAAAATTTAACAGTGGGATCCCAGTACTGGGATCTAGAAGGACAAGTACAGATACAAATCATTTGTCTGAGGCTAGGAGGCAACTTTCACCAGTGCAGTTTCCGTGCTATGATGGATCCTGATTGAAAATCCTCAAACAAATCATTCTTGTGCATGTGGTCACATAACTGTTTTGCAACAGCTTTTTCAAAGATTTTAAAAATAAAGTGGAGACTGGATATTGGTCAATAATTAACTAGAATGCCTGGGTCAAGAGTAGCCTTTTAGAATGGTGGTGTAATTCCAGCAACCTTAAAAGCCTGTGGAACATAGCCAGTTAATAGTAAAGGCTCTATTCTATTATAAAGCCACGTCCAGTTCTTTCAAACCAGGAACTCAGTAAGACGAAGCGGACCACTTGAGTATATAAAAAAATATAACCGTGCTGGTTTATTCAAAGGGTCACAGGCAAGAATTAACATTACACGTCCAGGCATCTTCCACCCCCAAAACTGCG
>NW_018128158.1:380249-389752 GCF_001952655.1 Monopterus albus
AAACATGGAGAAAATTCAAGTGTGTGGCTGTTGATTAGTGGTGTGCATCTAAAAACATACAGGACATTCAGGGACATGTCCTAAAAGTGATCCTCGGAAAATGTTATGATTAAGATTACGGCTGAGCATATCATGCTACTAGCAATATTCATTCTGCCTGCAGACTCTTCAATCTAGTTGACCTTGGGGCCCACATGCAGCCTGCAGCAAGCTCATGACAATGAACTGAGCATTTAACAGCCTGAGCTAGACATCCTGTCTACACTAACATTTTCTAATACAACAGATCTCTAATCAATATCTATCTAACTAAGAAATTACCTAACAATAGAGAGAGGTTGATCAGATGCAATATGGATGTGTTGATTAGGGGTAAAATGTCTTTGAGCAGCCTGGTCGAGATGAGGTCTAATCCTGTTTCTGCTGTCAGAACCCAATGAGCTGTTATCTATGGTTGACCTCTCACTGTGAGGTGAGAGGGAGGAAAATAAGACCCAGACTGCAGAGCATCGGTTCAAGTAAACGGTAGTTTTATTATAGACAGAGGATAAGTGGGGTTTGAATCTTGTGGTGCTGCGTCTCTGGACTGTGGTGTCTGAGAGGCCCACTGGAACCTGGAGAGCTGAGCAGACAGGGATCCTGTCTCACAGGCCAGGGAAACTCAGCCATTGAGGTGGAGGACAGGGCACCATCTCTGGGTGAGGACAGAAGTTAGAATAATGAGTGAAAGTGGATAAGGTGGATTAGACTCACGGAGCCAAGGGTGTAGCAGCTGCGGGCAACCCAAGCAGAGTGGTGTTGCTGGTGAGAAGTGTGCTGCTGGAGAGTGGTGTTGACTGTGAGATGGTAAATGGACTGTATTTATATAGCACATTTTTCACGGTGTTTTGCACTGGCCAAAGCGCTTTACAGGAGATCATACACCATTCACCCATTCACACACACATTCACATATCGATGATGACAAGGCTGCCACACAACGGCACTAGTCAAGCCACCGGGAGCAATTTGGGGTTCAGTGTCTTGCTCAGGGACACTTAGGCATGCGGGGAGTCGAACCACCAACTTGCTGGTCAGAAGACGACTTGTCCTACCTCATGAGCCACAGCCACCCCAAGTGAGATGGGGTTGAGCATCGTTTGCGGTAGCCGTGGTAGAGCGATCTAGGTTGGGAGGCATTACTGAATGATGGAGGACAGCTGGAGAGTAATTTAGCTGAATGCTGGGCTTGAGTGTTGTTCTGGAGAGTCGGCGGTAGAACGACCCAGGCTGAGTGGTGTGGTAGAGGTAGCTGCAGCAGAATAACAGAAAGCCAGGCAGGTGAAGGAGTAGCAGCTGTGGAATGACCCAGGCTGAGTGGTGTCACATCGTATAGCTGCAGGGTGCTGTGTTGAGATGAGCGTGGGAGCAGGAGTCTCACACAGGTTAGCGCAGCAGTTCAAAGTTGAGGTAGAATAATAAAAACAGTCTTACTTGAAGCTTGTAGGATTACAATAATCTGATGAGTAGAAAGAGAATACAATGAATGGGACCAAGGATGTGGAGTAGATTCTTCACATAACAAACTGGCCTTGAGTAAATGTCTGCCTGGGTCTTATGTAGCTGGTGAGTGTAATCAGCAGAATCTCCAACAGCTGCAAGACACACCCAGGTGTCAGTGTCTGTGGAGATAGCAGGGAAGAGAACAAAGAGACAGAGAGAGAGGGAGAGGAGAGCCAGAGAGGCAGGGAGCGATGAGCAACCCTGACACAAGCAATATACTCCATACTTCCCTTAACCATCACCAAGCATAGCCTCCAGGGTGATGGAGACTGTCCTGCTTTGTTTTTCCACTCTATTTTCTCTCTGTCAGTTTTTGTTTACAGAAGGTAGGTGCTGCTCCCCTCTCTCACACACAGTTAGTTGTGTGTCTACAGAGTGCTTGTAATGCTAATAATGCTTGAGGTGTGACAACGCAGACATTTAGCCAATCACTAGTGACTGTTCTGTGTGCACCTACCCCTCCCCGTGTGGTCCTGGTACTTGATTTTAGTACTACCACATAAGGGGTGCTGAAATTTAGCTCTCAGAAAACACTTCCAAAGCAGGCCGAGTATAATGGAAACATACACAGAACCTGTGATGAGCATTACTCGGCGCGATATGTTTCACTATGTTCCTATAATGGAAAAACCCCTTAAGTGACATGTTGAAAATTTAGATGAAGCAATTGTTGGGGTCAGCTCATGGAGTTCTATGAGAGAGAAGCAGTATATATGTAAATGAGGATTTATCAATTTTTCTAAAGCTGTTGTACTTGATGATACATCTGTGAGAGTTGTGGGAAGGATTTGAAGAATTGTTTTCTCTATTTCTCTCTGATTTTATTTGTAAAGAAGCTCATGAAGTCATTACTACTGAGATCTACAGTAAGCTCAACAGCACTGTGGCTCTTTCTCAGCCTGGCTACAGTACTGAAATGAAACCTGGGGTTGTTCTTATTTTACTCCATTAGTAATCAATATTATGCGGTTCTGGTACTAAAAAGGGCTTTTTAATATGTTATTAAGATATCTTTCCAGACTAGGAAAAACTCTTCTGACTTAGTTGAACACAACCTCCTTTCCTGTTGTTGTGATGCCTGCTTTATGTGGAATTATTTTCTTAAATTCGGTAACAGCATTGTCAGACAGACATCTACTGTAGTGGAATTGTTTCCCTAAATGCTGTATAATCCATTAATGTAAACTCAGATGTTATTAGAACATAGTCAGAGAGAAGAGGGTTTTGGGGGAAAACTATTGAGTGTTCAGTTTCAAAGCCACATGTCAGAAAAAGATCAAGAGTGTGATTAGAACAGTGAGTGGGTTTATTTACAGTTTGAGAAAAGCCAATTGAGTGTCAGGTCCGCTCGGCATGACCTGCCTCTCTTCTGCCTTTCTCTCTCCTGCTCTCTCTTTTTTGCGGGATCAGCGCCTCAGCTGTGTCAGATGTTGTATTTAGTGACTCGTGGGTTACCGTGCACAGCTGAGGCGTATTACGGTAATCACTTTATCACCTTATTTAAACGTCTGGCAGATGCTCCATTGTCACTGGAGCATTGCCTTACCTAAATAACTAACTACCTGTAGACATACCTGCATTCATGGTATGTGTCATACGTGTTTCTGATTTCCACGCTGACAGTTCCTGTGCTGTGGATCTCTTTTTGTACGTCGGTTACGTGTTTTTTTTTTTGTATACGTCTCTTGATTTCCACGCTGACAGTTCTTGTGCTGTGGTTTTCTTTTGTACATTGTTTCCTTGTGTTTAGGCATGTGTAATTGAGTTCAACGCTGACAGTTCCTGTGCTGTTGATTTCTTTTTTCGTTCGCTACTCTGCTTCCCTGACGGCGTTTGCTAATCCTCCTGGTTGTTCTGTTTACTCACCTGTCCATCCTAGTCCTCTAACTCTCCTGGTTCCTGCCCCTGTTCTGTCTACTCATCTGCTCGTCCTGGTCTCCTCAACCATCTCTGTCCGACACTGGTTGTATGTATTCATTTACTCTGTTCCTTTTTGTGAGGCCACCATTAAACCACCTTTTTTTACTAGCACCTGTGTCTGTACTCTTGAGTCCTACTTCAGTTCTCCCTCACCCTCCTGGTGAGGGGGACTAAATCATAACACTAAGTCTAATTGTTAGGAGTCATTCGCACCTGGCAGTGAGCGAACGAGAATAAGAGGCGGACCCAGGTAGCCGACTTCGGTGCAAGCTGTGATCCATTTTATGTACAGTGCTGTGATATATATACACAAAAGAAATAATGCGTTGCTCTGAATATGAGGAGTAGCCGGGTGTTGACCATCAGCAGGAGGTGAGGAGTGAGAAGATGGATGAGATGGGCCGAGCTGCGTAGCGGGGTCACTCCTGGGCTGGTCGGTGGTTGATGGTGGCTACTGAAGAGACACAGAGAGACGGTGGTAATGGCAGAACAAATCGGTGACTGTGCATTGACCTGCCTGGGAGGGAAGAGTGGAGCCACGGTTCGGAGGAAACAGTCCAGGGGAGAAAAACAGTTGCTGGCTTGGGGGAGATAGACAAAAGGACACGTCAGAGCATTAACTATACGGATACTTGGAGATAATGCAGAGCAAATAAACGAGGAGAACATTTAAAGAGAGAGCACGAAGTAAATGGCCTAGAGACAGGAACGAACTGGCAAGTGACTGAGAAGTGAAACCGGGTATAAGTAGTGAGCAGCCTAATCAAGTGCAGCTGGTGATAAGGGAGTGAGGAACAGGTGAATGTGATTGGTAATCAGGGGCTAAGAGACAATACGAAAGGTGAGAGAGGCCAGAGCGGCCGGGCAAACCTGACACTAATGATGAACAGAATGCACAGTTGAGGCTGTCATTGTCAGCATCTACGTGAATATTAAAGTTGCCTACTATGATTATTTTATCTGTACTAAGTACTAAATCAGACAAAGTCTGAGATTCCATTTAAAAACTCTGAATAAGGAGCAGGTAGATGGTATACAATGGCTTTTGAGTTTTCTAGTTTGAGTGTCAGAGATTCAGAGTGAGACTTTCAAATGAGTTATAACTATGTTTAGGTCTAGGGTTGATTAATAGGCTTGAGTCAAAGATCGCTGCCACACATCCACCTCAGTCTGTGACAGTTACTGTGACTAGGTGGGGTGGATTCATTTACAGTAGACTGATATGTTCTTCCTGCATGTAATCAGGTTCCAGTAAGCCAAAATAAATCAATGGGATGTTCACTTATCAAATCATTCACTAAAAGAGATTTAGATGAGAAATCTGACATTTAATATTTTATTGTCCTGTTATATTGTTCTCTAAGAGGTGTAGTCTTAAGTTTGATTAGGCTCTTATGAATAACTCCTCGAGTAGATTTTTGATTTATATAATTTAGGTGTTCGCAGGCAGACTCTCTCTGGGATACTTGGAATTTTGGATGGGTAGCAGCTGGAAAGAGACTGCAGAGAGATGTGTAAACATGTGGCTATGCTTGATGCATTGACAGAACCAGAACTGTTTTTACTCCCTCTTGAGGCTTGCTTGACTTGCTGCTGTCTTCTCCTAAACAGTAGGTGTTGCTGCTGAGAAATACACAATCTACACTGCTGGAATAGCAACAGAGGAAGACATCTACAGGAAATATGTTTTGTAGCTAACCAGCCGGCTAGCTAACCAACAGATACTGAACCTACAGAATAGCTGAAAGAATCTTTATATGTTAGACAACATTTCAGTGTTCTAACCTAGCCAGCACACCAAACCATTGATGTCTGTATAAGATTGAAAGCTTTTTTCCCAGTTACGCTTAACCAGTGAAACTCAGAGAGACGAGGCGGACCACTTGGATATATAAAAAAAACCGTGCTGGTTTATTCAAAGAATCACAGGTAAAATTAACATTACATGTCCAGGTATCTTCCACCTCCGATACTGCACGCAGGCAGATGAAGAATGAAAGACCCTGAACCACAATAGCCTATACATTTTATCTCTTCGGCTGGGCTAGCCCCATACTACACAGGGACATCAAACCGTGGCATCACCTGATATGCCAGCTTTGCAGCTGACCATAACAATAGTCAAAACATGAAGAAAATCAATGTGTGTGAGTGTTAATTAAGTGGTGTGTATCTAAGAACATTCTGACATGACATCTAGTGACATGTCATGACATTAAAACATAAGAAAATATTATGATTACAATTACGGTTACACATATCATAATAATAACAATAAT
The DNA here is from genome assembly GCF_001952655.1 of Monopterus albus. Taxonomy (NCBI): domain Eukaryota; kingdom Metazoa; phylum Chordata; class Actinopteri; order Synbranchiformes; family Synbranchidae; genus Monopterus; species Monopterus albus. The sequence goes on from NW_018128158.1 coordinate 385,991, forward strand.
CATCCTGCCTGCTGACAATCAAACTTTTCTATCTAGTTATCCTTGACCATAATGTATCCTGCAAAAAACTCATGAGAATGACTAAGCATTTAAACTAGACATCCTGTCTCCACTAAACATTTCTAATACAACAAGTATCTAACCAATATCTATCTGACTAAAAAATACCTAACAAGGTCATATTGAATGTCTGGAGAGGCAGACTTGCTCACACACTCTTGCCCCTAGCTTGACCATTTCCTGTTTGGTGTGTGCCAAGTTATAAAAATTGAGCGATGCCCGACCTGGTGAAATGACACCAATGTAAACCGTGCTCCAGCAGCTGTGACATAATTTTTTGGCACGTGCCACTAGGCACATTGGTATAGACAGCAAGTATGTATAAACTAAGTGTAAAACTGCTATTCTGCTTCCTGGTCTCAACTCTGGGTTGTCATCATTTAGATTATAAAATAAACTTGTCTATCTTTCTAGATATGAGAGCTGTGCCATCCAAAGTGGGATGGATGCTGTCTCTGCTAATTAGACCATGTTTTCCCCAAACTGTTTTCCAGTTATCTATGAAGCCTACAGAAAACTTGGCAAAGTTATTCACCAACTCAATATTAATTTCAGTGACTCCGACTGGCAAAGTCAGGAGTCATTAGCACTGACGTGAATAACAATCTTACTGTATTTATGTTTATCCCCCCTTGCTGGGGGTTAGGGTTAGGGTTAGGGTCAGCAGCTTCAAATAGGATTTGATGTCACCCGCTCTGGCCCCAGGAATACATTTGATTCAAGATTCAAAGTGTTTATTGTCATATGTACAGTAAGGAAACATGTTTCCCTGCACAATGAAATTCTTACTTTGCTGTCCACAATAAATGCCAATCAATACAAGTCAGTCAATATAATTTCACTTACTTATATAGTCACTACTATGGCTGCTGGTGTTTCTAGCTTCATGTTTCTGAGTCGTCATTTACCAGAGTTGGTTTCTGAGTGGATGTGTCACTAATTGGGGAAATCAATTTGTAATGTGAACAGGCATGTGATGAACCATGGGCATTTGTTTTGAGCTTTGTCTCTTGTGAATTGTCACCCAGCCACATGGCTGAGATCCCAGCTGCTCAGGAAGTGTTGGGGGCCATCTTACACATCTAGGAGGACCCACACTGGCCATGTGGGCCTGGCTAGCCGGGCTGTTTTTCACGGTGTGGAGCTGCTCTTCCAATTCGGCGAGCCTCGCCTCCAATGCTGATATCATCTGACATTTATTGCTAATGGAGGCAGAGGAATAACTGAACATATGACACTCCGACCATGAGAAAGGAGAGGAAGAGGGGGAAGCCATTGCTCCCTACTAATCTACTAGCTTAGCTAGCTTCTAGGCTAGCTGTATAGATCTGTATATGTGTACGCTGTATACTTATCCCTCCTCTCAATGTAAAATTGATTTCGTGTGACACACAATACACAGTACCTTATAATTACCAACCAGCATACAGTTTTGGAAACTTGAAATGGTGTCATGCATACTATGACTGGTCATGATTCAGAAAGTCTAAATAAAGACCTGCTCTGAGATCCAGAGAATTCTGAGGTGTCATTTTGTTGAGGCACATATAAAGGGAACTGTGTAAAACCTGCTGAAGAGATTATTTTTAAGTAGCCAGGAGCAGACTAAGCTCCATCACTGAGAAATGGAACACTCTATCCATGGTGATGAGAGCTTCAGAGGGAATGTGCCAGAAGGACAATCTATACCGCTCCATCAATCACATTTTTAAGTTAGGAAACTACTCCTGAGTAAAAGGTATGTGACAGCCCTGCTGAAGTCTCAGTGACTTCATATATTTTCTAATGTGATCAGACATGATCCAGTTAACGCTGGCGACATGAGGTTATTTGTACTCTGCTCAGTACTCTGTCTGTACTTTGTTAAATATCTAATTACTGTGTTCTTAAAGAACTGTAGGTTCCTGGTGACATCAATATATTTTTAAATGTACTGATCAGAAAACTAAAGGCCACACCATTACAGAAAAAAACTCTTGTATTTTTGTCCCAAGAAATACACAATGATAACACTGCTTTGGATGTTCCATTTTAGGGTGCTGTGGTTTTTAATATTAATGCATATACAGAATGCATATACACAGGCACACCACAGGTGATGAGACTCACTACAGAGAGGAGATCCAGCACCTGACAAGGTGGTGTTCAGATAACAATCTTGCCCTGCGTCATTGTGGATTATAGGAGGTCCAGGACAAAACATGCTCCTCTTCTCATACACAGGGAGTTGGTGGAGCAAGTGGATAACATCAGGTTCCTGGGCATTCACATCACATCTGACCTGATCTTGTCTCTGAACACATCCTACCTGGTGAAGAAAGCCCAGCAAAGGCTTTTCTTCCTCAGGAAGCTGAAACGCGCTGGTCTCTCCCCTCACTTGCTCGCAAACTTCTACAGAGTGACAGTAGAGAGCATCCTCGGTCTCAGTGCCAGTGTGGTACGGAAGCTGCACTGCACCGGGTGGTGAGAACAGCTCAGGGCATTGTAGGGAGTCCTCTTCTGGATCTGGAGTCACTATACACTGACCAGATCCAGAGGAGGGCCGGACGGATTGCTGCAGACCTCACCCACTCAGGCAACAGTCTGTTTGTGCCTCTTCCCTCCAAGAAAAGGTACAGGAATATAAAGACTAAAACAAACAGACTGAGACACAGCTTCTTCCCCAGAGCTGTGAAATTAATTACCCCCCTATTCACACACATAACCTCTCCCCTATGGACAGACACAGACAGAACACTGGACCTCTGCAGACACACACCCATGCTCAAACCTCTTCCTAAAGACTGAGATTTGCACTGAGCTGCACCTCATAATTTTACTACACTTTTGCTGCTAACATGCTGCTGACCTGATTAGGTCCCATACATCCCTTTTTATTCACTCATTGTTTTATATTGACTAATACAATTGTGTGTTAGGTAAATAATGTGTCTGTTTTTTAAGCCGAGAGCTGCCAGAAAAAAATTCGTTGTGCTATGCATAATGACAATAAAGATTCTTGACCTCCCTGTTACAACAGTGAATTATCATCTTAGACGTGATGTAAAGCTCAAAAGAATTAGGTGTACATGTTAGGTCTGAAGCTTATGGAGGTTAGACCCAAAGATGCAGACACGGTGGTTGAAACAAGAGAGGGGTTTATTAGACAGTTTGGTTACAGGAGGAGAATGGCTAGCTGGAGCTGTACGGGCTGGTTGGAGTCAGCCGAAGGCAGTCCAAGGCTGGGATGGGAAGGCAAGTGGAACAGGGTTGGGCAGGTACCAGCAGGACCTAAAAAGTGGAAAAAAGGCCAAAATAAAATTACGGGATCAGCGAACTGATAGCAACCATAACAGTATGTATGTTCTAGTGCTTCTATGCAGAAGCAACTCAGTTTTTACATGTCTTGCAGACTCTCACTCACAAGACTTTTTTCTAACTAAGTAAAGTCTACGTGATAGTTTAAGGATTTCCTTTGTTGGACCCCTGTTCTTTTCACCACATTAACTCTGAGAGATGAAGCAGTCCGAGTAACTTCAAAACAGTGCTGATTTATTCAATGAACACAGGTAAAATTAACATTACACGCTCAGGAGTCTTTGCACCTCCAACATGCACGCAGGCAGCTGGTAGATGAAAAGCCCCGAACCATAAGAGGCCTATACATTATATCACTTTGGGCTAGCCCCATACTACTCAGGGATGCCAAACCGTGACGTCTCC
>NW_018128158.1:391106-392773 GCF_001952655.1 Monopterus albus
TCCACACAAGGTCAGCAGTGTAACTGCTGCCACCAAAGATGTAAGTACAGACATCACTACATTTTTCCACTTGCCAAAAGTCTTAGTGAACCAATCTTCAATGTAATTAGCAATACCAGAGTGTTCAGCCATCTCTTCTGACAAGACTTTTAAGCCAGCCAGAGCCCTAGCAATTGAGCCATCAGGATCAGTATTCATTGGAATAAATGTGCAACATTATTGTCCAATCATAGTACAAACGCCCCCTTTTTCGGCCAAAACAAAATCCAGAGCCGAGCGGTTCTGATATGACATGATAGAAGTAGCTGCTAATTGTTCCTGAAAGCCATAAGCCAAATCTCTAGTGTAATTAGTGAGATGCTGAACAATGAAATGAACATAGTTTATGCGATCTACATTTTTGTTTATGGTCACCCACCAAAACAGAGCAGACTCAAAGCCTGCTGCCACTTGATCTACTAGCTTGTACTCATGTGGGGATTGCCAATCGCATCAATGTACGTGGGCGTACAGTTGATAGTTGGATATGTATGACAATATTTCACCAATCAAATATAGTCTGCCTTTGGTGTTGATATAAATAATTTGCTATTGTACAGTTTGGTAAAATCAGAGACAGAAGTGGGCCAATTAGTTTTTTGTCTGTTCAAGTGTTGATTAAAATGATTGGCTTTGCCCAGAAAAGTGAGCACAGCTGGAGTCAAGGCATCCCCCCATTCCATGCTCTATAAATGCACGGCACTGTTGCAGCACATAACATACCCGACAGTGAAGAGGCGCATGCAAAAAGCAATAGTGTGAACACACCTGAAAAATGCAGTGTGTAAGATTTAGAGGGATCTCTCAGCAGAAATGAGATATAGTATTCACAGTTAAGTTTTCATGAATGTGTAATCCCCTGAAAATATGAATTTCTGCATTTTTTACATTTAGAAGCATTTAGAAGCATTTTATATTTACATAGGGAGCAGGCCCCCTTTCATGGAGACTACCATGTTGCGCCGCTATGTTTCTACAGTAGCCCTGAACAGACAAACCAAACACTGGCTCAAGACTGCTATAGCACTACTTGCTAAACAAAGAAGACAAAAGAAGAATCAGTGTCATGAGAAGGTTGGGAACCAAAATCTGGAGAAATAGAGGATCATACTTATAATTTATGAATAGAAAAAGGAAAGGAACTTGAATCCTTGTGGTCAAAGAAGTGAAGACATGAAGAAGCAAAACAAGATCATGACAGGTGAAGCAAGAATAAACATTTGTGTGGCCTTTCCCAGATGGAAATTGTTGATGAGGGACAAATGTTTCCAGAAAATTAGTTCTCACAATTATTCTAAATTCCACTGAAGGATCAGCACCCTAAATTTAGTCCTCCTTTGACTGTGGCTCAAGCAATTTGGATGCCAAATCAGCCCTGATCTGACTTACTGTGCGAACAGTGGGATCCTCTGCTGGTGCACAGTGTGTTTTATGGATCCAGTTACTTAGCTTGTTATCTGTGAGCCACAGTTTAACACAGTGTGTGGTGCTTTCTGCTACCTTGAAAGGTCCTTGCCACCGTAGTTCAAACGAGTGAAGTTTGTTCACCTTGCGGTAGACCCAGCTGTCCACAGCAGCTGAGGTAGGCTCCTCAGATTGGTCTCTGCGCAGGATTTCGACCACCTGTT
>NW_018128158.1:394622-395851 GCF_001952655.1 Monopterus albus
TGTTTGTTCCCTCACTTGTGAAGTGTATGTGAGCTTGATTCAGTAACTGCTGTAAATTTTGGGTCCTCTGTGCAGACAATGTAAATGCTTTAGAGTCCAGAAATGCTTTTACCCCATGGGTAGTGTGTACAACAGTCTGATAGCCCATTGTGATGTGTGCAGTTTTCAATATTGCTCGACCAATTGCAGCAACATGTCTCACACAAGTTGGATGCCCCCTTTCAACATTATCTAGCTTAGAGCTATAGTACATCAACACCTTTTGATTGTGACTTCTACTGTCATCTCCTCTCTGAAACAGGACTGCATTCAGAATGCCGTCCTTTTCATTCACATCCAGGTGGAAAGCTTGAGAGTAATCAGGTGCATGTGACAAAGCTTGTTTGATGTCCACAAAAGCCTTTTCTGCTTGTGTGGTCCACACCAAAACAGAACCATAGTTCTTGTAACCTGCTTCTGTCAGCATGGCATGGAGAGGTGCCACCAAGTTGGCAAAGTCAGGTACAAAATTCTTACTGAATTTAATCAGTCCCAAAAACTTCATCATTGCTCTGACTGTGGTAGGCTTAGAATGACAGAGGATGTCTGTCTTCTGTGCCTCAGCCATGTGTAGGCCTGATGCTGACACCCATCCATCCATATTCCTCCGCTTATCCGGGACCCGGTCGCGGGGTTGCTGACACCACACGGCCTAAAAAAGTAACTCTAGGCCTTCCTATCTGCAGCTTATCCTTGGAGACTTTGAAGCCTCCCTGCACCAAATGTGTCAACAATGCACCAGTGGCTGTCATTATGCTCTCTGAGTCAGGAGCAGCTAACAACAGGTCATCAACATACTGAAGGAGACAGACTCCAGCTGGGAGAGAAAGATTTTTCAAGTTTTGCCGCAGAATGTGATTAAAGTTGGATGGACTGTCAATAAAGCTCATCGGTAACCATCTGTAGGTAAGCTGTTGTCCTTTGTACGTGAAAGCAAACATGTCCTGTGAGTCTCTGTGGAGAGGCACAGAGAAGAAGGCATTGACAAGGTCAATGCATGTGAAAAACTTGTTCAGAGCTTATTGCATTCAACATGGTGTATGGATTCGGCGTAGCATAATTTGTTGGAACCACAAGTTTATTTACAGCTCGGAGATCATGAACCATCCTGTAATCAGGTTTTCCTGCCTTTGGAACTGGATTTATGGGCGTGTTCCAGAAGATTGAGTGGGAGTTAGAACTCCAGCTTC
>NW_018128158.1:396671-401832 GCF_001952655.1 Monopterus albus
ACAGAGCCATCTGGAAAAGTGATGTCCACATGGCACGATGACATCATCACGGTAACATTCAGAGAACACAAAATATCACATGCCAGAAGATTAAGGGGACAGGGTGGAGAAAGTAGAAACGAATGATGAAATGAGAGATTGTTCCACCTACAAGGAACTTCTTCAGAGAACGGACACTCATCTGTTTAACCCCTGAGAAGCCGATAATAGATGTAGTACACTGTGAACGTGGGAGTGGCGAGTTTAAAGTGGAGTACCTTGCTCCTGAGTCGATCAAGCTCAAATGATCTCGACCGTTGATAGTCACTCTGACTAGTGGTTCAAGAAACATTGTCTGTGGGCTCAGAGAATCACCTGTTACAGACTTTCGGCAGCCCTATTGCTAAGGCATCTGATTAGATCCAGGTGCCTGATATTGAGCTGAAGATGAACATGGTAGTACATTAGCAACCTGAGCAGGACTTGCTCCTGCTGGTCCTTGCACCTGCTGATAAAGAGCCGGGCAGTTCCGCGCCCAGTGTCCTCTCTTGTGACAAATCAGACATCTGTCATCTCTCACAAGAGTTCTCCTGTTTGCCCTGGAGCCTTGACCATGCGCTCGTGGTCTGCCACGATTCTCAAAGCCACAACTCACGGGTTGTGAATTCCATGAGCAGGACTGAGGCTGTCCAGGTACAGGTGCTTGTGCACTGTGTAAAAAATCAGAAGGCAGAAGTCAATCATCGACCTCCGACCTAGGGTGTCCTGGTGCCATGTGCACTGATGGACACTCTTATATTTGAACATGGTGTTCGTTATGTATCAACCATGACTAGCGCAGAAATCCAATAACAACTCACCACTCGGGTTCAGATCAGGGAGGCTGTTCCAATCAAGCCCCTCCAAGGAATCACTGTTGTTGCCCACAAGTCCCCCAGTAGAATGATAGAGTTTCCCGTGGGAGCACTATCCAACATGCCCCCCAGGGACCCTAAAAATGCCAGGTACTCTGCACTGCCATTAGGTGCGTAAGCACAAACGACAGTGAGAGACCATTCCCCGACCCGAAGGCACAGGGAAACGACCCTCTCATCCACCGGGGTACACTCCAACACCTGATGACTGAGCTGGGGGGCTATAAGCAAGCCCACACCTGCCTGTCACCTCTCTCCTGAGCAATGCCAGAATAGAGGAAGGTCCACCCTTTGTCGAGAAGAATGGTTCCAGAACCCAAGCTGTGAGTGGAAGTGAGCCTGACTATATCTAGATGTTATCTCTCTTCCTCCTTCCCCACCAGTGAGGTGACATTCCAAGTCCCAAAAATCAGAGTTGGTGTCCGAGGCTTGGGTCAGCCGGGCACTCGGCCCCGGCCACTGCCCAAAACACAATACACCGGCCCCCTACGGCCTCTCCAGCAGGTGGTGGGCCCACCGAAGAGTGGCTCCACGTTGTTGTTTTTGGCTGAGCCCGAACAGGCCTCGGGGGGATAGGCCTGCCCACCCGGGGCTCTCACGCGGGGCCCGGGTGTGGGGCTTGTTACGGGCTGTCCATTCCCTGTATGACTGGAGTATGAGCTTGGTTCATATTGCCGGCAGTAAGTCAGACCTGTTTCCAGTGCATGTTGGACTCCACCAAGTGTGAAGTGGTGGGGATGAGAATTAGCACCTCCAAATCTGAGGCCATGGTTCTCAATCAAAAAAAGGTGGATTGCTCTCTCTGGGTTGGGGGCGAGTTGCTCCCTCAAGTGGAGTATCTCGGGGTCTTGTTCATGAGTGAGGGAAAAATGAAGTGGCAGGTGCACAGACGGATTGGTGCGGCATCCACAGTAATGCGGTCTCTGTACTGGTCCGTTGTGGTGAAGGAGCTGAGTCGTAAGACGAAGCGCTTAATTTACCGGTTGATCTATGTTCCTACCCTCACCTATAGCCATGAACTTTGGATCATGACCGAAAGAATGAGATCGCGGATACAAGCAGTAGAAATGAGTTTCCTCCGGAGAGTGGCTGGGCGCACCCTTACAGATAGGGTGCAGAGCTCAGTCACCTGTGAGGAGCTCAGAGTAGAACCGCTGCTCCTCCACGTTGAGCGGAACCAGTTGAGGTGGCTCGGGCACCTGTTTAGGACCCCCCCCCGGACGCCTCTGGGCATGTCCCTCCAGGAGAAGGCCTTGGGGCAGACCCAGAACTTGTTGGAGAGACTATGTCTCCAGGCTGGCCTGGGAATGCCTTGGGGTTCATCCTGAGGAGCTAGACAAGGTGTGTAGGGAGAGGAAAGTCAAGGAGGATCTGCTTGGGCTACTGTCCAACACAACCCGGTCTTGGATGAAACAGATGAAGATTGATGGATGGATGGAGGGAAACATGTTTCCTTGCTGTGCATATGACAAATAAAGTCTTTTAACCTTTGAACCTTGAACCCTCTGACAGAAATGGCTGAGTTTCACTGCTATAGTCGTGTCAGAGAGGAGAGTCTGTTTAAGATCCCTGTGCTGTCCTCGTTACACGCCTACTTTCGTGACACTAGACAGCCAGCAAACAAATAAAAGATGAAGCTCCACACAAGGCTTGCCTTTCTTGTTTTATGGAGTCTATCCTTTTATTATTACTGTAACTGTAAACAGATAAAAGAGAAAACAAATTAGCATATATAACGTTACTGCGTCAAACATTAACTTAGCTGTATTAGCATACAGGTATACAACGTGTAAACGATAACACTAACAACAGAAAACTTACTGAACACATCACCACTTACAAAGACATAGAATTCCGTAAGTACAAACTGGGAGAAGAGTGATGAGTCCAACACATGTTCTACAACTGCTGACGACAAAACTGCTAACTTATTCTTTCCACAAAGGACGTCAAAGATGTTCTAACTCTGGTGAGAGCAGAGCGCTTTACTCCCGTTTTATCCACAATCCCAGAGATACACAGCGTGAAGACCTCTCACTCTGATGAGTTTCTCCAGACCAAGATTCTAACTATTGTATTTATGCTTTAACTAGAAACTGTTTAATGTATTTCTTAACCAAAGGCATTACAATCCCACTAATTTTTTTTTTTCCATGTAAGCTGATGTGAAGCATCCTATGTTCAGATGACTAAATGAGTTTATCAATTTTCCATCTTTCTCTGATTGAATTTTGGTGGTGAGGCTACAGTTACTTTGAGTATATTTGGATTAAATGCGTGGGAGAGGAGAGTTCTTTTGGCTGTTATGGCCTGTTGTGCACCAAGTTGGAGTGGGGCTGTGGGTGGGGTTGTTAGACGTGTGTATGTGGGGCATATCTTACCCTTCCCTACAATATTCAGCCCTGGCAAGTAAAACATGCTGATTACAGTATTTCATGAATTTGTAACAGCACTCATGCAGACACAGGGAGAACATACAAATTCCACACAGAAAAGTACTACTCAGAATATAAACTCTGAACCTTCTTGTTGTGAGGTGACAGCGCTAAACACTGCACCACCATGTTGGGGACAATGGTAGATTTGATTAAATATGGAAAAAGCCATCAATGACATATAACACTAGGCAAGATCCACTGACTTCATGGTTATTTGAATAAAAATACCATATTTCTACTTCTTTCTAAACTTAACCAAGTGTTTTGGTAACTAAAGTTGCAGTAACAATATATGGCATAAAGGCCAGTTCTGAGCTTCATATGTCCACTATCCACCAGTTCACACTTTCAGACAGGATCTGAGTGCCCTCTGCTCAATAAAATAGAAAAAGTCTTTTATTCCGTATCTTTATCAACAGTGTAGCATATGCAGTGCATGCCAGACTCACCTTTGTGCCCATACCAGGGGCGTGTTCACTCACACATTGTAAGCACTTCACACAAAGGAGCCTGCAGAAACACCTTAAAATAACTGAAAACAACATGTTTCTGTCATACACAGAGCTGGATGATGAACCCCATGACTTTAATATTGTATGGTCTAGACCTTACTATGTAAAGTACCTTGAGATAAATGTTTGTTGTGATTTGGCACTATACAAATATAACTAGATTCACATAAAATGAATTAAAACACAAGAAAACAAAAAATACAAACAGAACTGATATAATAAATTAGATATTGTCTTTTCTTGCTGTATTTCTCTGTTTTGGTGGACTTCTGTGGAGCTTTTATGTGTGTATCCCCGATAACATAGACTTAAACTGCAAAAAAAAAAGGGGGGTATGATAGTGGTGCAGTGGGTAGAGCAGTTGTCTCTCAACCAGTAGGTTGAAGGTTCAAATCTCAGTGCCAGCAGTCCATGTGTCAAAGTGTCCTTGGGCAAGACACTGAACCCCCCCAGATGGTTAGCGCCATTGGTTGAGGTGGCGCCGCAGATGGCTGCCATTGCTTCTGTACCGGAAACAAATTCCTTGTGTGTAACATACTTGGCCAATAAAGGTGATTATCCTATACAAAAATCAGCTTCAGGTCACAGTTACACATGTAAAGCAAGATGTTTACTTTTTGGTCAAATCTATGCCATAGGTACCCTACAGTGTAGCCTAGCATGCACCTCCCCAGAAATGTACATAACTACATATCATGGCAAAGCAGACTGCAACCATTATGGCTGGCTGCATTGCATTTCTTCATCTGTGTCTCTCAGTGGCCAGCCAACTGACACTGAATTGACATGCGAACACTGTGTAGACAGCTGGATTGATTACAATTGGAGTGTACTGGTTGTGTAACATGTGCATCAGATGCACCCAAAAATGGTGCTGAAATGCTTTCAGTGCAACCTGAAATGCATATTCCTTATGGTTTCTGCAGCATATGTTATTGACACTATGATACAGTAGAAATTGCAGTTATAGAGTTGTTACTGTGTTGCTGGAAACAGACTACATGGTAACTAACCATCATTTTTCACTCCTATTAAGTGCCAGTATTACTAGAAAACTGTGACTGCAGTCCATACTTGTTGTTTTTGTCTCCGATTCTTAATATGGATCCTCCCTATTCAACCCAAATCCTCTTTTCCTGTGATGGAGTGGTCACAGAGAGACAGAAGTTGCAAGGAGAGCTGAAAACCTTAAAGACCTTGGGATATTTGCCTGAGTGAGGGACCTCAGCACAGGGTTGTTGTTGAGAACCTGATTTCTGTTCACTTACGCAAGACTTGGATGCTGCTGCCATTTGAACTGCTCAGCCACTGTGGCCAA
>NW_018128158.1:401846-402809 GCF_001952655.1 Monopterus albus
GGGAAAGAGAGCGATTTAGTGAGAGAGTTAAAAGAATAACAAATTCTCCTCCAGCACTTTCTGTATTGTTTACAGCAATGGCACAAGTCCTGTGTAAGATGATAGTCTTAACAGTAGGGCAGGAGGAAGGGGAGGAGGGTATTTGGTTCACAGGCTCACATGCTAGATAGGAGTTTGAACAGTGTTTGTGATTTTGCCAGTGCACAGCTGCTGGTTATGCAATAAGCAGAGCCTGCTGCAGCTGTGGCCATGACAGTGTGTCATTCACTGAGTAATGAGTAGCGTTTGTTGGCCCTGCTGCCACTCTGCATGTCCACACACCACAGTGCCTGTCTCTGCTGTGCTTTCTAATTACCTTGTTGCCATACAGCAACAGTGGAAATAAACCATCCCAGCTTGCATTTGACATTGTGCAGGTGGAGGCCAAGTTAAATGTCAGGCCAAATAAGCACCAGACCTTTACAGTGTGCTATTATGGCACAGTTAAACTCATAATAATAAGGAGTGCTGAGGGTTTTGAAGAACATGCATCAGAAAGATCCAGCACATTAACAAATTTAGGAAAATGTAGAAAGCTAGAGACTGAACAGTTCTGGAAGAGCATATGGGAGAAGGAGGCATCACATAACAACAGTGCCCAGTGGCTGGTGGACCTGAGAGCAGACCACAGCAACCTCCCTGGCAAGACCCAGTAATCATCACAGTGGCAGACATTCAAGAGCGGGTCTCAAGTATGAAGAGCTGGACAGCACCAGGCCCTGACATGATCCACGCCTACTGGTTAAAGAAGCTAACTTCACTCCATGAGCGCCTAGCGGGACAAATGAACCAGCTACTAATAGATGGAACCCACCCTGAGTGGTTAACTGAAGGCCGGACAGTCCTGATCCTGAAGGACCCTCAGAAGGGAGCAGTACCATCCAACTATCGCCCAATAACCTGCCTCTGCACAACATGGAAGCT
>NW_018128158.1:404107-410138 GCF_001952655.1 Monopterus albus
AAGAAGAAGGCCGTAGTGATAGATGTAGCAATCCCAAGCAATAGCAACATCAGGAAGAAGGAACACGAGAAGCTTGAGAAATACCAAGGGCTGAAAGAAGAGCTAGAAAAGATGTGGAAGGTGAAGGCACAAGTGGTCCCTGTGGTAATAGGAACATTGGGGGTTGTGACCCCAAAACTGGGAGAGTGGCTCCAACAGATCCCAGGAGCAACATCTGAGATCTCTGTCCAGAAGAGTGCAGTGCTAGGAACAGCTAAGATACTGTGCAGGACCCTCAAGATCCCAGGCCTCTGGTAGAGGACCCGAGCTTGAAGGGAATACAAGACCGCCCCACAGTGGGGGCGAGTGGGGAAATTTTTAAAAATTTTATTTATACATACTGTATATATACATGCGTACACACACACAAATAAAACAAATCCAATAATAATTTGGCATAAGATCTTGATATTAAAAACCTGTTCCATGTCATGCTGTATCTGTGGTAACCACTCCACCTTTCTGTAAATGATTTTTATGTATCAAATTGCCGAGCAATACATAAGGTTCCATTAACCAAATATCCATAATTGATGATTTTCTTAAATTAATGATGGAGAAATCTGAAGGCTGTCCATCATTTTAGCAGTCTATCTACACTAACTTAAAGTTAGATTTAAATTAGATTAGATTAGATTCAACTTTATTGTCATTACACTTGTACAAGGCAACAAAATAAAGTTTAGCATCTAACCAGAAGTGCAATAACAGCAGTGCAAAGTGCGCAGTATCTACAGTATTCTGACCACAGGTGGTCAGAATGGGAGGGCGGGTGTCTGCTGAGCTCACAATCAGCACAGGCTCACTGCAGGGCTGTTGTCTCAGTCCAAAACTCTTCATCCTGTACACCCACGACTGTGTCTCCAACTGGGACGGCACCATCATTTTTAAATATGCTGATGACACCACCATCCTGGGCTTCATCAAGCGGAGGAGTCAGGTTACAGAAGCTTGGTGAATAACATTTTTTTTATAGAGAGGAGAATAACCTCATCCTCAATATAAACAAGACAAAAGAAATAATAATAAACTTCAGGAAGAACCCCTCCCCTCTGCTGCCTCTGACCATCAAAAGGACTGAGGTGGAGAGGGCTGACAGCCACAAGTTCCTGGGCCTGCAGGTGACACCATGTCTTGAGCTGGTCACTGAACACAGCTGCCACAGTGAAGAAAGCCCAGCTACACTTCATCAAGGGACTCAGAAAAGCTTTGCTGAACCATTGCCCCCTCACCCAGGCTTATAGAGGACAGGTAGAGAGCATCCTCACTACTGGCATCACAGTCTGGTCTAGTAACACCACACAGGCAGAGAGGAAGGCTCTTCAAAGGTTCATAAAGACTGCAGAGAGGCTCATTGGGACTGAACTGCCTGCTATGGACACACTGTACACACAGCGCTGTCCTAAAAGGGCAGAGAACATAATCAGAGACTCACTCCACCCAGCTCACTCTCTGCTCAGATGCAAAAACTGCACCTACAGCCTCAGGCACAGCAGGGCAGACAGTATCATCACACACAGAACAAGACTTTACAACAGCTTTTTCCCTGCTGCAGTAAGGCTGATGGTAAATACGAAAATGTGAAAAACCTGTGTAATAACTCCTCATTACCCTATCCATACCCTAGAATACCATATCCAACTCCACTATGTGCAATACCATGTGCAATATTTGGAACTCCCCGTTTTACCTGCTATCTTATTCAAGTATCCACAATTTTATCAACTATTTTGGATTCTTGGGTATTCTTGAGTGATCTTATATTTAGACTAGATGTTCGTTCTTTTGGCTTTAAACTCTTTACTTGACTCCAGGAGAGCCATGCACAAGAATTTCTACATGCCTAGACTGTCTGTTTATGCATAAATGGTAAATAAAAATCTTGAATCTTGAAAAGTATGTACAGTCAACGATAGATATGTACAATTGAAATTTTCAGTAAGTTATATAAGGTAATATACAACATACAACAGATTTTATGGAATAAAATTACAAATAATGGATAAAGCACATAAAGCTTATAAAACACTAGTGCAATGGGATGAAATGGAATGAAATAGTGCAAAATAGTAAGATAATAAGTTACATGAGTTAACAGTTCAGTGGATGTTTGGGCTACTAAAAAGCCCAAATGGTTGCTATGGCATTGATAAATGAGGTGAAAAAAGAGGAACTGATGTGGTGGACGAAGGACAACTGAGACCTACTCAACACACTTTGCTATCTGGGAGCTGACAGCCCGTTGATAAGCCACAGACTGGAGGCAATGGAATGTGTCTGTGACCACTAGGTGCAGTAGGAGCCATGCAGAGGATTCCTCCTGATGAAGTGAGTGTGTCAGGATTGGGAAATCTCATGTTCAGAGTAACTTCTAATCACTTCCAGAGAGAAATGTTTCCCAACTTCAAAACTTTGGCTGAAGTGGAGCTGGAAAGTCTAGTTTACAGTACGGCAGCAGAGTGCAGACTTGGCTGTCAGATCCAAATTTAAAGGGCCATGAGAAACCTAGTGACAACCACCTCTGCACCAGGCTACAGCAGGTCGGCTGAGTTCAGCCAACTTTGTGTAAATGGGTTGTTCATATTTTAATGGCAATTATCTAATGTTTATATTTGCTTGTATATGTACACTGGCCACTGTATTTTTAGTAGCTTTTGCTGTCACTGCTGAAAAAGCAAAAAATCATCTGCTTCATGTAGTGTTGACATGAAAAGTGGCTGGACATTAGTTTGTTCAGTATATTGATTATTTAATTTTAAAAATGAAATGCAAATGAATGAAAAATACTATTAAATATGTCTTATTGTTAAAAAATGAGAATTAAATTGAAGGTAATATAATGGAATTTTTATTATCTTGTTTGTCAAAATGATGGACAATGAGAAAGTGACCTCTACAATACACTGTTAGAAAGTTTTGAATATAAAATGGTGAGAGCTGTGTCAGTTGTATTTAATATAGACTTTGATGACTCTGACTTGGGTAATGGTGACTCAACTTAGGTTCAACTCAGATTATTCTTTTTTGACTTGGACTTGAAACTCGACTCGGACTCAAATACTGGGGACTTGACTACAACACTGACTGGTGGCTAAAGCATCACTGCCTCTATCCCTGAATATTCACATGGTATATATGAATCTGCATTACTTGACTGTTTTAATTCATGTGTGTGCATGGTGTACAGTGTTTATCTGTTGCTGAGAATTGGGCATGTGGAGACTGACCGGCTGTGGTGGATAGGCCTTCAAAGCACAGGTTATTTTTAGTTCCCAAGGAATATGTATGGAGTTGTTTTCAATTTGCTTTTGGCAGGTGAGCTGCTGGGTGGAGGCGTTCTGCAGGGAACCAGACAGGCGGGAGCTCACATTGCCTCACTGTAGATTCTTTTCTTTTCTTCTCAGTCTCTTGTCACTTGTTTTCAGAGTTTTCCTTTATTTCCCCCCACCCCTTCCTGTCTCCTGTCCTCTTGCTGTTTCCTTCATTTCCTCTCAGCTGTTGTGTGTCTGTAGCTGTCTGCTTCTTTCTTCTGTACTCTTTATTATTCAACCATTCATTTTACTCTGCTTTGTCACCATCACTCTCTCAGCATGTCCACACTCCTTTTCCATAAATCATCTGATAAGCAGGACAACAATATGACTCATTTATCACAGGCTATACGGTCTGCAGGTTATTGCCACTGGATGCAGTTTGAAGGGAAAACCTGCAACACTATTTAGGAGAGAGAAAGTGCATTTGCCCCTTTGCATGTTTTTGAAATAAAAAAATAATAATTTAACTGTACTTTTACTTTTACTTGCACTTTGTGTTTGTGCATTAACAATATTACAAAAGTTGACACAGCATATTTGTTTTCTTGACCCCCAGTGACATGTCCTCTACAAGGGCTCTAAAGGTGCCCTGTGGTATCTTGCAAGATACTAACAGAAGATACTTTAAACCTTGCAAACTGATATTTTTATTAAACATACTTTTGCAATTAAATATTTACAGTGCAGCATTTATTATTTGTCAGATACATTACCACCGCTCTCAGAACTGAACCATAGACCTATAGACCTACAGTACAGGAACTAAAAAGGGATGCAATCAGATTTGCTATGTGGCTGCTTATAAAGTGTAAATCCACATCACATTGCATTTTATATTGATATAAAAACAGTTGAAATGTAAAGTGTAAATGGGTTTCAAAATGCTATTTTTAGAATTGTGAATAAATTTTTTCCCTGTCTTACAGTGAACTATATTAATAGCTACCAATTTAATTGTTTCACCTTGTTATTTTGCATTTCTTATTTTATGAATTTATCATTATGCCTTCTCTTACCGTTATTGTCTGAGTGATTTCTTACTCTCAGTACACTTAGTTTTTTTCTTTTGTCCTTTCCCTCCTTGGTGCATGTCTTACAGAAGTAAGTAATACTCAAAAGTAGGTCAAATAGTTTCCCCTCAAGTCAGTCCCAGCATTTCAGCCTTGCAGACCAATATTTAGTCCGTTTCCATTCTCAAATGGTAAAAGTGATTCTGAGGTAGTAAACAGTAACAGTCAATAATACATTTGAGTCACTGCACCATGCCTGCCCTGAAGGGGAAGAATATCTCAACATAAAATATATATAACTTTGTATTTTAGTGCTTTTTTGTCTGTTTGTTAACAACTTAACTCATGATTCTTTTTGGAGAGGTGGGGTATGGCCCATGGAACAATTGATTAGATTTGGTAATGATACATATCATGATTTGAAACAGGAATATTTTAAAAGATTATTCACCGCTGTGAGTGCTGCAAAGGCTGCTGATTATATATGAGCCTCCTTGTGGCTAAAGTGCATCTCTGCGCTGCTGAGCCCTCCGAGCACATACAGAGATAATGCCTTGGGTTAATGACAGCTGCCAGTTCACTGACAGTGGAAATCGAGTGCTGTCACTGAGTCCACACTGCTGTGTGAGACAGGAACTGAAGGAGCCCAGTGAGGTGACATCCCATAGCTGGGGAAAGATCTACTTTATGCAGTGACAGCCAGACAAGAGCTGATTGGGATTATTCTGATCCCAGCCAGTGAGGGTAGAGAGTTTCAGACAGGCTCAAAGGTGTTATAATTGTCATCTGTAAGACTAGAATTATGCCACTTTATTAAGTTTTGACATATTTTCAGGTTACAAAGTAACCACTTAGATTGAGAATATTTGGTCAGTCTAACCAGGTAATGCCAATTTAGAATTTGTTTTGTTTTTTTAAATTGTGAGTGCTCCTTATCTGTTAGCAGGTAGCTACATCTCGTTCAGGGAACAGTAGTCTGTTAGTGAGGACACCAGTATTCCAGCTCCACATTATACCTGCATTTCCACTGAATCTAATGAGCCTGCACTTCCCTTAACCATCACCCGGCATAACCTCACAGGGCAACGCAGACAATCCTGTTTGCTTTTCTCTGTCTCAGTTTCTGTTTAGAGGAGAAAGGGACTGCACTTCTCTCACACACATACAAACAGGGAAAGCAGAGACCAAAATCACTCCATAGTGCAAAAATCAGCCAGTAATGGAGACTGTATGAGCAGTTTATCAAACAGCTGCTGAACAAGCAGAACACAGACTTGCAGAATTGTAATGTTTTCCCAGCTTTGCCTGCCATCCCCTCACTGAAGTTCCTGTTTTACCCCTAAACCAGCGGGTGAATGTCTGTTATATCAATTGTTTTTCTTGAGTGCTTGCTCAAGGGAGATTGGTTGAATCTTCCCTATAATAGTGTAAAATCTAGACCTTACTACAGTATGTAAAGTGTCCTGGAGATGATTGTTGTGAGTTGGCACTAAACAAATTAAAGTGAATTGAACTTAGCTGAATTGAATTGAATTGCTTTCAAACTATCCATCCATCCATCCATTTTCCTCTGCTTATCCAGAACCGGGTCACAGGGGCAGCAGTCTAAGCAAAGATGCCCAGACCTCCCTCTTTCCAAACACTTCCTCCAGCTCCTCCAGGGGAATG